>NC_092173.1:45190885-45445885 GCF_045791955.1 Oncorhynchus clarkii lewisi | reverse complement strand
TTATGAACAGGGCCATGCAACACAGTTACAACCAGGAACACAGCTACAACCAGGAACACTGTTTTATGAACAGGGCCATGCAACACAGTTACAGCCAGGAACACCGCTACAACCAGCAACAACCAGGAACACAGTTTTATGAACAGGGCCATGCAACACAGCTACAACCAGGAACACAGCTTTATGAACAGGGCCATGCAACACAGCAACAACCAGGAACACAGCTTTATGAACAGGGCCATGCAACACAGCTACAACCAGGAACACAGCTTTATGAACAGGGCCATGCAACACAGTTACAACCAGGAACACAGCTACAACCAGGAACACTGTTTTATGAACAGGGCCATGCAACACAGTTACAACCAGGAACACAGCTACAACCAGGAACACTGTTTTATGAACAGGGCCATGCAACACAGTTACAACCAGGAACACAGCTACAACCAGGAACACTGTTTTATGAACAGGGCCATGCAACACAGTTACAACCAGGAACACAGTTACAACCAGGAACACTGTTTTATGAACAGGGCCATGCAACACAGTTACAGCCAGGAACACCGCTACAACCAGCAACACAGCTACAAACAGGAACACTGTTTTATGAACAGGGCCATGCAACACAGTTACAACCAGGAACACAGCTACAACCAGGAACACTGTTTTATGAACAGGGCCATGCAACACAGTTACAGCCAGGAACACCGCTACAACCAGCAACAACCAGGAACACAGTTTTATGAACAGGGCCATGCAACACAGCTACAAACAGGAACACAGCTTTATGAACAGGGCCATGCAACACAGCTACAACCAGGAACACAGCTTTATGAACAGGGCCATGTAACACAGCTACAACCAGGAACACAGCTTTATGAACAGGGCCATGCAACACAGCTACAACCAGGAACACAGCTTTATGAACAGGGCCATGCAACACAGTTACAACCAGGAACACAGCTTTATGAACAGGGCCATGCAACACAGTTACAACCAGGAACACAGCTTTATGAACAGGGCCATGCAACACAGTTACAACCAGGAACACAGCTTTATGAACAGGGCCATGCAACACAGTTACAACCAGGAACACAGCTTTATGAACAGGGCCATGCAACACAGCTACAACCAGGAACACAGCTTTATGAACAGGGCCATGCAACACAGTTACAACCAGGAACACAGCTTTATGAACAGGGCCATGCAACACAGTTACAACCAGGAACACAGCTTTATGAACAGGGCCATGCAACACAGTTACAACCAGGAACACAGCTTTATGAACAGGGCCATGCAACACAGCTACAACCAGGAACACAGCTTTATGAACAGGGCCATGCAACACAGTTACAACCAGGAACACAGCTTTATGAACAGGGCCATGCAACGCAGTTTGTTCTCTCTCTTCTGACCCCCCCCCCCCCCCCCCTGCCTAGTTTCAGGTTGGCATTTTGCCATGTTTGTGGGTGTCCCCACACAACCCCCTGATCCCCCCCCTCTTCCTCCCCACTCTTCCTCAGGTTGGCATTTTGCCATGTTTGTGGGTGTCCCCACACAACCCCCTGGCTCCTAGCTTGTCACTGACCTCACTAGTTGACCAGGAATGGCTCTCCAGGGGGAAGGATTCTGTTTCTCCGCTCGACAGGACGGACCCCTCCCCCCCTCTTCGACAGGTCGGACAATCATGTCTCCCTGGCTCGGTTTACACAACCATCATGTCTCCCTGGCTCGGTTTACACAACTATGATGTCTCCCTGGCTCGGTTTACACAACCATCATGTCTCCCTGGCTCGGTTTACACAACCATCATGTCTCCCTGGCTCGGCTTACACTACCATCATGTCTCCCTGGCTCGGTTTACACAACCATCATGTCTCCCTGGCTCGGTTTACACAACCATCATGTCTCCCTGGCTCGGTTTACACAACCATCATGTCTCCCTGGCTCGGTTTACACTACCATCATGTCTCCCTGGCTCGGCTAACACAACCACCATGTCTCCCTGGCTCAGCTTACACTACCATCATGTCTCCCTGGCTCGGCTTGAGCCTTTTCTCCGTGTGTCCTCTGCTAATCGACTGTCAGGGGAATGTGTGATGTGTCACGATATCTTTACTGCATAAATGATGTACGCGTGTCATTTATTTGCCACATTAAGTAGTTACAAGGCTAATTTGAACACAGATCTTTGTCTTTCCCCTCATTGCTAATTTTCTAACGAGACATCTCTCAAAAAGCCATTAAAATGGCCACTGTGTACTCGGTAGCAGAACAGAACTGCTGACTTATCAGGTGGCAGATGTTCGCATTGGGACGTGTGTGAAGATGTGTCGTAGCTGGCTGGAGCATGACCGAAAAGCAGCATCGGCATCCCCAACTCCTAGGGGTGGACTAGGATGGACAAAGGGAAGTTTGGGCAAATCGGCAGATGGGCCGGTCCATTCTAAGCCCAGTGGGCCGGTCTTCATTGGTGTTTAATAAACAGGGGGTGTGGAAAGGGAGAAACGGGGGCGCTTTGAGGTGATAAAAAGGCTTGGGAGTCAGAAATACCTGGGACAATTTCTGATCCCAGTCAGACCCCGGCCAACTCACTTCCCTAAACTGCTCCTAGTGTCAGTCTTTGGCCCCAGGTACAGTCATCGTGTTCTTTACGACAGACTAGTCAAAGGGGAGAATCTGTAAACGTGTGGAGGTTTTTAAAACCTTCTCTTCTGTTCTGACCACTCCAAAACAACCTGCCAAACAGTTTAAAAGCTCTTCCCTTCCAGCTCCCCCCCTCCCGCAAAAAAACCCTCCACGACAGTTCATGTATCATTTAATACAGTGTTTCCCAACCAGCTAAGACCACTGGGGGTACCTAGTCTAGCCACAGTGGGTACATGGGAAGACTCATGAGATCATAGGCTTACTGGTAAAATGTGCAAGACGGGGTACTTCAGGGGTACTCTGTGGGCCAAGTAAAATGTACTTGGTGGTAATTTACCTGAAAAAGGATGGGAACTACTGCATGAATAAAATATATTTGCCTTTTTCTCAGTCAGCCTTGTAAAAGGGGCACTCTGCAGTACAAACAATAACAAAAGATACACCCTGCCACTGTTTTGGTTAAAAAGCTGAGCGATGGGTCAGGAGAAATGTAACCACTCTCAAATTCATAGGACAGAGAAACGGAAGGACTGACCATCCATTGACATTATTGCTTTAATCATGTTTTGAATATGTTGCTATACAGAGCCTGTTTACAACTAGTAAAACAAGCTTGTCCTTTGGGTTCTGATGGGGTAGGACAGTTGAGGCATTTATAAGTTATATCTTTCAAGAATCATGGGTAATAGTCAGGTACAAAATTATTGGCACCCTTGATAAACACGAGCAAACTAAAAATACTATAAAATACAACACATTGTATGCTCCAAAAATGTTGGAAATTGATTTATTTATTTATTGTGAACACAATGGCGATTTGTTCTTCAGGTCACAAATGTTGCTGCTGTGATGGCACACGGTGGTGTTTCACCCAATCGATAGGAGAGTTTATCAAAATTGGGTTTGTTTTCGAATTGTGTGTATCTGAGGGAAATATGTCTCTCTAATATGGTCATACATTGGACAGGAGGTTAAGGAAGTGCAGCTCAGTTTCCACCTCATTTTGTGGGCAGTGTTGCACATAGCCTGTCTTCTCTTGAGAGCCATGTCTGCCTACGGCGGCCTTTCTCAATAGCAAGGCTATGCTCACTGAGTCTGTACGTAGTCAAAGCTTTCCTTAAATGTTGGGTCAGTCACAGTGGTCAGGTATTCTGCCACTGTGTACTCTCTGTTTAGGGACAAAAAGCATTCTAGTTTGTTCAGTTTTTTTTTGTTAAGTCTTTCCAATGTGTCAAGTAATTATCTTTTTGTTTTCTCATGATTTGGTTGGTTGATCTAAATTGTGTCCAGGGGCTCTGTGGGGTTTGTTTGTCCATCCCCAGTCCACGGCCAGGTGGTTGGTCGTTGGGACACTGTCTGGGGGCCCACATGCAGGTCGGGGGACACCGTGGTCCTGTCTCGGGGGTCAAGATGCAGGTAGGGAGACACTGTGACATGACAAATCGAGACAAGGTGAAATTAAGAATTATAAATCTTTATTGTGCATGGATCTTTGTAGATATCATGGCTATACAGATACACTTTAGATACATACTTATGATTATACAATTTTATTCCCATAACGAACATTTTGAAAGTGATATGTCTGGTACTGGTAGTATAACAAATTTTCATTTTGGAATGTACGGTGTTATGAGGTAACTGCAAACATTAAAATTACATAAAAATGGTCTCTTTTTTTTGTGTGCATATTTTATTTCTTTTGTTTTGTTTTGTTGTTGTAGCGTTTTGTGTCTTCTTTCTCTCCCTCAGCCCAGTAGTTTGATCTGTCACCGCGCTGAGGTGTTACGATGCAATCACTATCAAACAGAAACAATTAGGAATTCTATAATTCTTTTAAAAACGACAAAAAAGAATTAAGACATCAGAAATCAAAAGATGCCCGGTCGACCAAATCAATGTAATTCCCCCCCCCCCCGCCCAAAAAAAGTTTGCAAAGTACCTGTATCATCATCATTATTATAATGGTTGCAACAGCCAGAATCATATTTGTCCATAACAAAACACAACACAAGACTGCTGCCTGATCACAGACTACATTGATTAGCTCGCATAACTCGGCAAATCGGTCACAAAGACTTGGAACACACAGTGGGGGGAAAAAAAAAAGAGGGACTCATTCATTTTCATGCCATTTTTACCCGGTGTGCGGAGTTATAGGTAACGGGTGCCTGTGTGGGTTTCAATGTGCGAGGACTGTCCGATGCGCGTCCACGTTCGTTGTTCAACGTGCTAGCTACAGAGTGCGAGGACTGTCCGATGCGCATCCACGTTGTTCAACGTGCTAGCTACAGAGTGCGGGGACTGTCCGATGCGCCTCCACGTTGTTCAACGTGCTAGCTACAGAGTGCGAGGACTGTCCGATGCGCGTCCACGTTCGTTGTTCAACGTGCTAGCTACAGAGTGCGAGGACTGTCCGATGCGCGTCCACGTTTGTTGTTCAACGTGCTAGCTACAGAGTGCGAGGACTGTCCGATGCGCATCCACGTTGTTCAACGTGCTAGCTACAGAGTGCGAGGACTGTCCGATGCGCCTCCACGTTGTTCAACGTGCTAGCTACAGAGTGCGAGGACTGTCCGATGCGCCTCCACGTTGTTCAACGTGCTAGCTACAGAGTGCGAGGACTGTCCGATGCGCGTCCACGTTCGTTGTTCAACGTGCTAGCTACAGAGTTCGAGGACTATCCGATGCGCATCCACGTTTGTTGTTCAACGTGCTAGCTACACAGTGCGAGGACTGTCCGATGCGCGTCCACGTTCGTTGTTCAACGTGCTAGCTACTGAGTGCGAGGACTGTCCGATGCGCGTCCACGTTCGTTGTTCAACGTGCTAGCTACAGAGTGCGAGGACTGTCCGATGCGCGTCCACATTCGTTGTTCAACGTGCTAGCTACAGAGTGTCTGGAAAAAAAATTGGTCCCAAATGTCAACGGGTGTGTAACGTCAAGTTTAGCTTGCTAGCCAACCCAAAAAACGTTAATGGTTGCTGCTATTAAGTCGATCTACTAAATCTAACTGAATTAAATATATGAAACTAATCATGACTAGATTTATCTAATTTCACTGCGATTTGGTTAGTCAACATGCAATTATACCTGTCAATCACAGGGATTAAATGATTGGTGTTTCGATTGAACAAAATCAGATTAACTGAGCCTTTCCCCAATCCTTTTCAGTGACTTGTGTCATCGTGTTGTCAATGGTTCTCAGTTTACCTCGTATATTTGAAAAGGCTTCAGTATTTTATTTGATAGAATTCAAGGGGAAGGTCATGTAATTTGTTATCGATTAAAATGTCAGTATTTTGGAATTTATGTAATTGAATTAGACTATGTGTCAATTAGATTCTCTCACACACACACACACACACACACACACACACACACACACACACACACACACACACACACACACACATTCGGTTTCAGCGTTAAACTGATGGATTTCGGATGTCCTTGGTCTTCTATTTGTTGGAGGGCAACTACACCGTATCATCTACCAACTACACCGTATCATCTACACCGTATCATCTACCAACTACACCGTATCATCTACCAACTACACCGTATCATCTACCAACTACACCGTATCATCTACACCGTATCATATACCAGCTACACCGTATCATCTACACCGTATCATCTACCAACTACACCGTATCATCTACACCGTATCATCTACCAGCTACACCGTATCATCTACCAACTACACCATATCATCTACCAACTACACCGTATCATCTACACCGTATCATCTACCAGCTACACCGTATCATCTACCAACTACACCATATCATCTACACCGTATCATCTACCAGCTACACCGTATCATCTACACCGTATCATCTACCAGCTACACCGTATCATCTACCAACTACACCATATCATCTACACCGTATCATCTACCAGCTACACCGTATCATCTACACCGTATCATCTACCAACTACACCGTATCATCTACCAGCTACACCGTATCATCTACCAACTACACCGTATCATCTACACCGTATCATCTACCAGCTACACCGTATCATCTACCAACTACACCATATCATCTACCAGCTACACCGTATCATCTACCAGCTACACCGTATCATCTACCAGCTACACCGTATCATCTACACCGTATCATCTACCAGCTACACCGTATCATCTACCAACTACACCGTATCATCTACCAACTACACCGTATCATCTACCAACTACACCGTATCATCTACACCGTATCATCTACCAGCTACACCGTATCATCTACCAACTACACCGTATCATCTACCAGCTACACCGTATCATCTACCAGCTACACCGTATCATCTAAACCGTATCATCTACCAACTACACCGTATCATCTACACCGTATCATCTACCAACTACACCGTATCATCTACACCGTATCATCTACCAACTACACCGTATTATCCTGGAGGACTTAAAACAGCCAGCCTCATTGAACATTCCCTTACTTTGAGTGACCGTTATCTCTCGTTCTTTAAACAATGAAATTCAAATACAAAAATAATTTGGTTTAGCTTCTTTCTATTCTGTGGCTGCGTGAAATAAGCAAAACATAACGTGAATTCAGCGACGCCATTTTGTTTACTTCCCCGATGAAACCGCAAGATCCATCACAAGACAATACTGGAGGAAAGACAAGTGGTTTAAATGTGATTTTAATTTTTTTTTGTGCCGTGTCCTCCCTGCACTAGTAAACCTGTAGCGGGTGCGTTGGATAGATTCCACCATCCAGACTTGAGCGAGTGCTCAGCTGGGTCTATACTGTGTGCCCCCATACGGCGCCGCTGAAATCTACGACCCCCCCCGTGACGTGTAGCACCACGCACCGGGTGAAATGGCGTGAAGGAAGTGTGTGTCCGCAAAAAAAAAAAAAGGCCAAACTTTAGATCAACAGGAAGTACGAGTTAACACAGTTCTGATCTGCGGTGGTTTTGACTCATTATGGTTTATGATTATTTATCTACGTAGGTGTTTCCTTATTTTCTCTGGACATAGGTTATAATACCATATACTTCAATCTTATAAAAAAATAGATATTCACATGAATGACTCTGATGTAAAGAAATCAAAAAATAAATCAGAAACGTTGATATCCTCCCAAAAACTACTATTTAATTTCATCATGATTAATATTATACGTATTATATGTTAGATAACATCAAATCAATATTGCTAAAAAATAAACATAAACAAAAAAACAAATTGTGTTTTCTAAAAATTAAACAAAATTAAAATAATAATAAAAAAGAGAGAAATTAAGAAAATGCATCCAAGTTTATTTTGTTTTCTTTAATCCTCTGAAAACAACAAACTGGTCTGATACCAACGGGAGAAAAAAAAAACATCTGTTGTTACTATGACAACACGTCATGTGGTAGGTACTGGAACTTTTAAAACACCCCCAAAACACCAGTAGGGTTTGTACAATCTGAAAATACGCAGTTCTATAAAATGGATAACAAAACCAAGACACGTTCAGTCGAGGTTTCCTCTTTCACTTAAGGTGCAAAATTAAGTAGTGAAAAAACAACACACACAAAAAACACAAGAGAATATGGATAGTAAGCGAAGTACATGTTTTGTTGAACAACAACAACAAAATTCTGCATGATTGTGAATACAAGCTACAGTATAAACTATATGATAGTAAAAATAATTAGAATTATTCATCATCATCATTGTGTTAGTTTGGTTTTATGTGTTTTATTTTCCCCTAAACTCTACTTCTGAGCGATTAACTTCTCCAACAACTAACATGTCCCTTGTGTCTTCACTATACAAAAATATACTACCATTTCTCCAGTCCACTTCTGCGTCCCTACGCCCCTCTGAACATCAACAAAATTAGAAAGTGCTAAATGAACATTCTATAATGCAAACAAGAATTGGTTATATATTCTTCCTCTCTATTTAACCCTTTATATAAACGACAGAAGGTGTGGTGGCCACTTCCCCCTTCCTAGGTATCTCTGTGGTACACCTGAACTCTGACCTCCCCCTCACCCCCTCGCCCAGCTACTTCCTAACTGTTGCTGTGTTCACATGCTAAATCGGAGTTCATCGGAAGTTCCTAGTTCACAGTTGGAAATTTCACTTGAATGACCTTCAAGTCAGAATTACAAGCGTGGAAACTCTGAGAAAATGATGTTACTCGAGTTGAGAGGTTTCACCACTGACCTTAAAACCTTTTCCAACCAAAACAAATGACAAACAAATGTGTTTCTGACAATTAACAACCGTATCAATTTGGATAAATGTAGCTAGTCTGACCGTATTTGTCAACCTTAAGCTAGCTAACTTTATTATAAGCGACATTAGCAAGCCTATCAAAGCTAGCTTGAATCTTATTGATCCTGTCAGACGTACCATTTCCCAGCTTCCCATTTCCCACGAGCACGTCGTGAAGCCAGCATGTTTAACTGTGGCACACCTACACCTGTGTATCGTGCATTTCTGTGCAAAACACTGGCCAAATCAGATCCCAGGTCCTAACAGCACATATGCTATATAATATAAACCTATATACTAACATAGTTTCATACCGGACCCTTTTAACCTCCGATATAAATAAATGAATAATCTATAAATATATATGGTTGGACACGTACATGGTGAGTGAACTTTATCTTTTAACTGTAAAACCCTGCTCCTTCATTATCCATTCTGTACAGGTTAACCAATCACAATGAAGTATAGAGCCTTACAGTGGAGATGTCACAATACCAATACCCATAACACCTAGCGGTCAAACAGGGAAACGGTTCCAATAGTTTTTCCACTGTTCATTTTTTCCCACATTGGGGATTATTTTTTAGAAACACTTATAATGAAGGGCTGTGTTTTGTGTAGGCTTAGCCTGGCGGGACATTTCTGATAACCCTGTAAATTTCTCTAGGACTTTTATCAATATATTTCGGCTCCATTTTACTCTCAGATGTGAAAATGCTAATTAGCATCAAAGTAGACAACATGCAAAACGACAAAAATCCCAGCAAGCTCCGGCACGTCATCTCTAGCTGACACTTTAGCTAACAGGTGTTTTGTGTCAACTTAAAACTTGCACAAGACAGTTGTCAGAATTGTCCATTTATTATTATTATTTTTGCCAATTTATTCATTACTACATTGAGCTAACAATAGATAGTTAATTCGATTCGGCAGTCTCGTCCAGATCATCATGGTATTTGTAGTTCTTTATGATAGCCACATTAGCAGCTAATTAGCATTTAAGTTTTGCAGGGTAAATACAGGTGAATATATTGACGAAAGTCACTTTGTCTGAAAGAGATTTTATCAAAACGCCACAACAGGGCAAGCCTCCACGCAAACACAGCCCTTATTTTTAAGTGTTTCTAAAAATCCACTATGTGGAAAAAATTATGAATGGTGGAGAAAAAAACAATTGGAACCATTTCCCTGTTTGACCTCTAGGTGTTATGGGTATTATGACTCATAATGTGGTACTCTATTCTGTGCAGGGTAACGAAACACAGCGGTGTCTTCTTGTTAAACATTGAGAGGCTTCTGTAAAGGGAGGTTAGGGAGGGGGAAGACAGGAAGCTATCATTTCCTCTGGACTTCCTGCCTCCTGGACTCCCTCACCGGTGCTAATCATAATCACCCAGAGGTGACAACAGAAATAAACTACAACATCAACAGGAAATTAAAGCTGTAACCCTGCAGCTTGGAGGAGAAGGAAGGGAGGAACTGGGGAGGAGGAGACGGAGGAGAAGAACAAGGGAGATACAAGCTCACTTGATAACAAAGTACTGGATGATGAAAGCGATGAGGATGGAGATGACTGCGCAGAGCATGATGATGAGAGCAGCCCACTGCTCATCTGTTAAGGGCCTGGCGGGGTCAGCTCCAGCCCGGGGGCCCACACTGCTCACACTGCCCGCTGACAGCTCACTGCGCTGGGGGGAGAGGGTCACCGTGGGGCTGTAGGGACCACTCAGCTCTGGAGCATCCTGGCACTGGCGGATGGCACACACCCTGAAGCGGTACTCACTGTTGGGCTGCAGGCCGGGCATCTGGTAGGACGTAGCAGAACCTTTATACACCTGGACGAGAGAGAGGGAGAGAGAGAGGTTAGAATACACCTGGTACAAGATGGAAGAGCCTTTATACACCTGGAGAAGAGAGACAGCGAGAGAGAGAGGGAGGGAGAGAGGAGACATTGAGATAGAGGGAGGGAGAGAGAGGAGACAGCGAGAGAGCGGGAGAGAGAGGAGACAGTGAGAGAGGGAGGGAGAGAGCGAGAGAGAGAGAGAGGGAGGGAGAGAGCGAGAGAGAGAGAGAGAGGGAGAGAAAGGAGACAGCGAGAGACAGAGAGAGAGAGAGGGAGAGAAAGGAGACAGCGAAAGAGAGAGAGAGAGAGGGAGAGAGAGGAGACAGAGAGAGAGAGGGAGGGAGAGAGACAGGGAGAGAGAGAGAGAGAGAGAGGGAGAGCGAGATGGGGAGACAGAGAGACAGAGAGAGATGGAGAGAGAGAGAGACAGAGAGGGAGAGCGAGATGGGGAGAGAGACAGAGAGAGAGACAGAGAGAGATGAGAGAGAGAGGAGACAAAGAGAGAGAGGGAGGGAGAGAGAGAGGAGGCAGAGAGAGAGAGGAGACAGTGAAAAGAAAAGGACAACCAGTGAAGAACAAAACACCATTGTAAATACAATCCATATTATATATTTGCCCATCATTACAACACTGTATACAGACATAATATGACATTTGTAGTGTAAAGATTACTGTTAATTTTTATGGTTTATTATCCATTTCACTTGCTTTGGAAATGTTAACATATGTTTCCCATGTCAATAAAGCCCTTTGAATTTAATTGATACAGGAAAGAGAGAGGTAGAGAGGAAAGGGAGGTGAATACACAGGAAGGAAGTAGGAGGGAGACAGAACACATGGTCTGCCTCAGTAGCTTGGAGGCCTGTGATTGGATAGAGTGATGAAAGGACAAAAGCTCTGTGTTAAATGGCAGACACATACAGCTTCCTTATTTAATTTGGTTGTCATATAACAGGCAGATTAGCGTCAGCCAGCAGCCTCTGAGCCCGCCATTACCATAGCCATTACTGTTGTGGCTTTTCAACCTCTGCCATATTGTGGATTCGGATCCATCTATCTAATAGAACTCGGAGGGTTTTCTTTAATGGAACCTTCTCTGTAATGGTGTACCACAGGGCAGCTCTCTTGGCCCTCTACTCTTTTCTATTTTTTTTTTTTTTACCAATGACCTGCCACTGGCATTAAACAAAGCTTGTGTGTCTATGTATGCTGATGATTCAACCCTATACGTGTCAGCCACCACAGCTAGTGAAATCACTGAAACCCTTAACAAAGAGTTGCAGTCCGTTTTGGATTGGGTGGCCAGTAATAAACTGGTCCTGAACATCTCTAAGAGCATTGTATTTGGTACAAATCATTCCCTAAGTTCTAGACCTCAGCTAAACCTGGTAATGAATGGTGTGGCTGTTGAACAAGTTGAGGAAACTAAATGACTTGGTGTTACCTTAGATTGCAAACTGTCATGGTCAAAACATACAGATTCAATGGCTGTCAACCAGGCAAAGGGTGGCTATTTGAAGAATATAAAATATATTTTTGTGTAACACTTTTTTCTGGTTACTACATGATTCCATATATGTTATTTCATAGTTTTGATGTCTTCACTATTATTCTACAATGTAGAAAATAGTAAAAATAAAGAAAAACCCTTGAATGAGTAGGTGTTCTAAACTTTAGACCGGTACTGTATATGTAGCTGATAGACAAATACTAGAGGCCTTCACGGATCCACCTGTACTCCAATACCCGAGACCCAATCCGGGACCCGAGCGGGTCCAGATCCACGGGTCTGGGTCGGATCTGACATGATTGTCACGGGCCTCGGGTATGTCTGAATTTTAACGGACTTGTCTGGAAGTTGCCCACTCAGATCCCCCAACACCACTGCTGCAATAGAGGAAATGCTACCATTTATGTTCTTGCTTTTCAGGACAGTGGAGCGCGTAGCCTGTTGGCCAATCATGAGTCATCAAAGCGACAACAGGCTACAGTCAGAGACTCGCTCCGTGTGTGGCAAATGTTAGGAGATATCTAACCAATGGAAGATGGAATTAAAAGTTAAAGAGAGAAGGATGGGCTACAATGACTAAGAGACAACAGGAAGGCTGCGACTGCATATTCTGGATGGAGTTGTTGTTTGTAACTGTAGGACGCACGACAGCCTCAATTAGCCTAGCAAGCTAACGCTAGCTAGCTGAACTTCTCCTGGTTTCATGCAGTCAAGACAGGTACTACGGAATCATATTGATGATAAATAACCTAGCTATGGCAGCTATTAGTCGCCTCTCTCTCCCTCCTCCCCGTGTCACTCACAGTACGGCCCCTCCCCGCCTGCTAGAGCCCCGCCTCTCTCCCTTCCTCTCGCGGTTTATCAGCTCTGGTTAATAAAGTAGCACAAAAAAACAGACTTTTCTGCTGCTTCCCCCACACAGATCGGACCGGGTCTGGACGCAACGGGTCTCTATGTAAAAAAATAAAAAATTATTTATGCATATCGGGTCCGGGTGGGAAAGCCCCAGGTCCATTTTAGAACGGATCCAACTTTTACACCCATGAAAACCTCCAATGCACACATAAACCACTGCATGTTCATATTTCCAGGTTAGCCTGCTAAGAGTTACTGCTGAGTCCACCACTACCCCAGGTTAGCCTGCTAAGAGTTACCGATGAGCCCACCACTACCCCAGGTTGGCCTGCTAAGAGTTACTGCTGAGCCCACCACTATCCCAGGTTGGCCAGCTAAGAGTTACTGCTGAGCCCACCACTATCCCAGGTTGGCCTGCTAAGAGATACTGCTGAGCCCACCATTACACCAGGTTGGCCTGCTAAGAGTTACTGCTGAGCCCACCACTACCCCAGGTTGGCCTGCAAAGAGTTACTGCTGAGCCCACCATTTCTCCAGGTTGGCCTGCTAAGAGTTACTGCTGAGCCCACCATTTCTCCAGGCTGGCCTGCTAAGAGTTACCGATGAGCCCACCACTACCCCAGGTTGGCCTGCTAAGAGTTACTGCTAAGCCCACCATTACCTCAGGTTGGCCTGCTAAGAGTTACCGATGAGCCCACCACTACCCCAGGTTGGCCTGCTAAGAGTTACTGCTAAGCCCACCATTTCTCCAGGTTGGCCTGCTAAGAGTTACCGATGAGCCCACCACTACCCCAGGTTGGCCTACTAAGAGTTACTGCTAAGCCCACCATTACCCCAGGTTGGCCTGCTAAGAGTTACTGCTGAGAGGGATGGAGAGGGAGGCTAGACACCTGGGGTCTCCTCAGGGATCAACATCAGTCATCATAACGATGCATTTAGACAGAGGAATCACCACTCGGCCTGATAAAGATCTCCTACAGCTGCGCTAACTGGCACAACGGATAACCTCCATCTATTTTGTCGCTGATTTGCATAATGTAGTTGTACAGCAGAGTGGTCACCAACATTTTCTGAGTCAAGAACACTTCCTGATGCAAGCCAAGATCTACCGCTTGGATTTCTTATTTCATTTTTTATTTTAAAACGTGACTTAAAACCGTAAGCCTATTGCAACATTAAGCTATTAAACACAGTTCTGTAGCAGTGAGGTTTGTGCAGTAGGCTATAAGACCAGTACATTATCACTGCATATCGGCTACGCTTGAATTGCCCTGCCAATGGAGTTCTTCTCAGATCATTTTGAAATTATGTAAATGTTTTGGGATATGATCACACTGGTAATAGATAATTTGTTGATGGTCAGTCTGAGGTGAGGGAGCAGGGGTGACCTGACTCGCTGTCCCCCCGCTCTCTCACCTGACTCTCTGTCCCTCTGCTCTCTCACCTGACTCTGCTCTCTCACCTGACTCTCTGCTCTCTCACCTGACTCTCTGCTCTCTCACCTGACTCTCTGCTCTCTCACCTGACTCTCTGCTCTCTCACCTGACTCTCTATCCCTCTGCTCTCTCACCTGACTCTCTGTCCCTCCGCTCTCTCACCTGACTCTCTGTCCCTCTGCTCTCTCACCTGACTCTCTGTCCCTCTGCTCTCTCACCTGACTCTCTGTCCCTCTGCTCTCTCACCTGACTCTCTGCCCCTCTGCTCTCTCACCTGACTCTCTGTCCCTCTGCTCTCTCACCTGACTCTCTGTCCCTCTGCTCTCTCACCTGACTCTCTGTCCCTCTGCTCTCTCACCTGACTCTCTGTCCCTCTGCTCTCTCACCTGACTCTCTGTCCCTCTGCTCTCTCACCTGACTCAAACGTATAAATACACTGTTACTGATAAGAGCTGCAGTGCCGGTTGTAGCGTGAGTGGAAGTAGGGTGAACGAGCATTTTATGGTTTACAAAAGTGCAGTAGCAGTGTGTTGGTAAAATAATTGGGGAAGCAAAGGCAGGAAAAAAAAACAAACAAAGTTCTCGGTTGTGGCCAAATAAATTCAACCACACCTTTGTTTTATCACAAAACTAGAAGAGCCACTCCTGTCCGGTGGAGTCCACAAAACATATTAGATGTAACCAACAGTTACATGACCTACAGCAGGGTCAAGCAAGGTCATGTGTCTGACATGTTCGCACCACTAAACTACTATTGATTTAGAACTACAGAGAGTTACCGCAAGTCACAAATAAAACCAGGAGCTGCCTCCACTATTCCAGCACCATTTCCAACATCGTCAAATCACCTCCGCTTAGTCTAATACAGTGACAACTGAAAGATACCAAAAACGATTTAGTCCAATCAACGCAAGTTAAATATGATGTGGCTGATTCTGATTTCTCTTGTGTGTGTGTGTGTGTGTGTTTGTGTGCGCTTTCGAAACATGGTGTTTCTCTACAAGCAGGGTGAGTCAACAACGCCCTCCTCCTCTCTTTCATGTTGATGAAACAGTCCATCACTGTCACACAGTACGTGCTTTTAGTTCTTTTGTTGTCCCAGGATACCTAGCTACAATGCCTGCTCGCTAGCCTAACTTCCATTCATGGGCAACGTTAGGTAGTTAAACATCAGCCTTCTACAGGTCTCTGGGGCTGCTGGGAAGGCCGGAGTATTTCTACCTTCAGGAATGCCTTAGAGATCAACCAGCTGTCGGTGACCTGCCGGTCGGTGACCACTGTTGTACAGCGATGACTAAAGACGTTGACGTGAATTCAATGACAAGCCAACGTGGTACGACTTCGGTGATGTGCTACCCATTGACAATAGCTGTGGTGAGTTTCCACCCCCCACATCCAGTGTTACATAAATCACATCCCTTCTCATTCTTCTTACCTGTTTGTACTCAGAGTTACCCATCATGCTTTGCACCGTGTAGATGATGGGGTCTCCCTTCATGGGCAGCAGGGGCTCCCAGCTCACCTCACAGACTGAAGACATGTCCTCCACACGCTCCACTCTGGGAGCTACAGAGAGAGAGTACAACACGCTCAAAGATTGAAAGGCTGAAAGGTGAGGACAGTGAGGCTGAAAGGTGAGGACAGTGAGGCTGAAAGGTGAGGACAGTGAGGCTGAAAGGTGAGGACAGTGAAGCTGAGGACAATGAGGCTGAAAGGTGAGGACAGTGAGGCTGAAAGGTGAGGACAGTGAAGCTGAGGACAGTGAGGCTGAAAGGTGAGGACAGTGAGCTGAAAGATGAGGACAGTGAAGCTGAGGACAATGAGGCTGAAAGGTGAGGACAGTGAGGCTGAAAGGTGAGGACAGTGAGGCTGAAAGGTGAGGACAGTGAGGCTGAAAGGTGAGGACAGTGAGGCTGAAAGGTGAGGACAGTGAGGCTGAAAGGTGAGGACAGTGAGGCTGAAAGGTGAGGACAGTGAGGCTGAAAGGTGAGGACAGTGAAGCTGAGGACAATGAGGCTGAAAGGTGAGGACAGTGAGGCTGAAAGGTGAGGACAGTGAGGCTGAAAGGTGAGGACAGTGAAGCTGAGGACAATGAGGCTGAAAGGTGAGGACAATGAGGCTGAAAGGTGAGGACAGTGAAGCTGAAAGGTGAGGACAGTGAAGCTGAGGACAGTGAAGCTGAAAGGTGAGGACAGTGAAGTGAAAGGTGAGGACAGTGAAGCTGAAAGGTGAGGACAGTGAGGCTGAAAGGTGAGGACAGTGAGGCTGAAAGGTGAGGACAGTGAGGCTGAAAGGTGAGGACAGTGAGGCTGAAAGGTGAGGACAGTGAGGCTGAAAGGTGAGGACAGTGAGGCTGAAAGGTGAGGACAGTGAGGCTGAAAGGTGAGGACAGTGAAGCTGGGGACAATGAGGCTGAAAGGTGAGGACAGTGAGGCTGAAAGGTGAGGACAGTGAAGCTGAGGACAGTGAGGCTGAAAGGTGAGGACAGTGAGGCTGAAAGGTGAGGACAGTGAGGCTGAAAGGTGAGGACAGTGAAGCTGAGGACAGTGAGGCTGAGGACAGTGAGGCTGAGGACAGTGAGGACAGTGAGGCTGAAAGGTGAGGACAGTGAGGCTAAGGACAGTGAAGCTGAGGACAGTGAGGCTGAAAGGTGAGTCAGGAAAAAGGTGAGAGGATGGGAGAGAACGGGACAGGAAGTGAGGTGAGAGGACGTGTGGAGGATAGAGGGGCTGAAAAGAGAGACGTACCTTTAATAGGGGCGGGCGGCGAGCGGGGGGTGGTGAAGGTGTAAACCGTGGAGAAGGGACCTTGGCCCGCCTCGTTGAAGGCCTGGATGCGGAACATGTACGAGGTACACTCATTGAGTCGCTGGACTTTGTGAGTGTGGCAGGGCCCTCTGTACAAGGAGACAAACCTGCAGAGGAGAGAGGGGACGGCAGGGGAGAGAGGGGACGACAGGGAGAGAGGGGACGGCAGGGGAGAGAGGGGACGGCAGGGGAGAGAGGGGACGACAGGGAGAGAGGGGACGGCAGGG
This sequence comes from Oncorhynchus clarkii lewisi, assembly GCF_045791955.1. Lineage (NCBI taxonomy): Eukaryota > Metazoa > Chordata > Actinopteri > Salmoniformes > Salmonidae > Oncorhynchus > Oncorhynchus clarkii. The sequence goes on along the minus strand of NC_092173.1, from coordinate 45,428,317 downwards.
GAGAGAGGGGACGGCAGGGGAGAGAGGGGAAGGCAAGGAGAGAGGGGACGGCAGGGGAGAGAGGGTACGACAAGGAGAGAGGGGACGACAGGGAGAGAGGGGACGGCAGGGAGAGAGGGGACGACAAGGGAGAGAGGGGACGACAAGGGAGAGAGGGGACGGCAGGGGAGAGAAGGGACGGCAGGGGAGAGAGGGGACGGCAGGGGAGAGAGGGGACGGCAGGGGAGAGAGGGGACGGCAGGGGAGAGAGGGGACGGCAGGGGAGAGAGGGGACGACAGGGGAGAGAGGGGACGACAGGGGAGAGAGGGGACGACAGGGGAGAGAGGGGACGGCAGGGGAGAGAGGGGACGGCAAGGATAGAGGGGACGACAAGGAGAGAGGGGACGGCAGGGGAGAGAGGGGACGGCAGGGGAGAGAGGGGACGGCAAGGAGAGAGGGGACGACAAGGAGAGAGGGGACGACAAGGAGAGAGGGGACGACAAGGAGAGAGGGGACGGCAGGGGAGAGAGGGGACGACAAGGAGAGAGGGGACGACAAGGAGAGAGGTATGAAACAGGTCGTCTGCCAGTCTCCTTATTTGAACATGAAAAAAGCGGCACCATATCAACACCATTCTGCACCATATCAACACCTTTCTGCCTTTCTGCACCATATCAACACCTTTCTGCCTTTCTGCACCATATCAACACATTTCTGTCTGTCTGCACCATATCAACACCTTTCTGAACCATATCAACACCTTTCTGCACCATATCAACACCTTTCTGAACCATATCAACACCTTTCTGCACCATATCAACACCTTTCTGCACCATATCAACACCTTTCTGCACCATATCAACACCTTTCTGCCCCATATCAACACCTTTCTGTCTGTCTGCACCATATCAACACCTTTCTGCACCATATCAACACCTTTCTGCCCCATATCAACACCTTTCTGCCCCATATCAACACCTTTCTGTCTGTCTGAACCATATCAACACCTTTCTGCACCATATCAACACCTTTCTGCACCATATCAACACCTTTCTGCACCATATCAACACCTTTCTGCACCATATTAACACCTTTCTGTCTGTCTGCACCATATCAACACCTTTCTGAACCATATCAACACATTTCAGCCTGTCTGCACCATATCAACACCTCTCTGCACCATATCAACACATTTCTGCACCATATCAACACCTTTCTGCACCATATCAACACCTTTCTGTCTGTCTGCACCATATCAACACCTTTCTGCACCATATCAACACTTTTCTGTCTGTCTGCACCATATCAACACCTTTCTGCACCATATCAACACCTTTCTGCACCATATTAACACCTTTCTGAACCATATCAACACCTTTCTGCACCATATCAACACATTTCTGCACCATATCAACACCTTTCTGCACCATATTAACATATTTCTGTCTGTCTGCACCATATCAACACCTTTCTGCACCATATCAACACCTTTCTGCACCATATTAACACCTTTCTGCACCATATCAACACTTTTCTGCACCATATCAACACCTTTCTGCACCATATCAACACCTTTCTGCACCATATCAACACCTTTCTGTCTGTCTGCACCATATCAACACCTTTCTGCACCATATCAACACTTTTCTGTCTGTCTGCACCATATCAACACCTTTCTGCACCATATCAACACCTTTCTGCACCATATTAACACCTTTCTGAACCATATCAACACCTTTCTGCACCATATCAACACATTTCTGCACCATATCAACACCTTTCTGCACCATATTAACATATTTCTGTCTGTCTGCACCATATCAACACCTTTCTGCACCATATCAACACCTTTCTGCACCATATTAACACCTTTCTGCACCATATCAACACTTTTCTGCACCATATCAACACCTTTCTGCACCATATCAACACCTTTCTGCACCATATTAACACCTTTCTGTCTGTCTGCACCATATCAACACCTTTCTGCACCATATCAAAACCTTTCTGTCTGTCTGAACCATATCAACACCTTTCTGCACCATATAACCATATATTTCCATCCAGAGATTCCAGGCTAATGATCCTGTAGGGTTTTACCAGGCTACCAACCTGCCTCTCTTGTCCTCTGTCTACAGCTGGCACTAATGATACTGTAGGGTTTTACCAGGCTACCAACCTGCCTCTCTTGTCCTCTGTCTACAGCTGGCACTAATGATACTGTAGGGTTTTACCAGGCTACCAACCTGCCTCTCTTGTCCTCTGTCTACAGCTGGTACTAATGATCCTGTAGGGTTTTACCAGGCTACCAACCTGCCTCTCTTGTCCTCTGTCTGCAGCTTGTACTAATGATACTGTAGGGTTTTACCAGGCTACCAACCTGCCTCTCTTGTCCTCTGTCTACAGCTGGTACTAATGATACTGTAGGGTTTTACCAGGCTACCAACCTGCCTCTCTTGTCCTCTGTCTGCAGCTGGTACTGGAGGGCGTCTGAGGGCGTGGCCTTGGCCGGTCCGTCACCCCACTTCAGCCTGAGGGTCTGGTGGCTGAACGCAGTACACTCTAGCCGGGGGGGCTGGGGAGGGAGAGGCTTGGTCTTCAACTTAAAGGTGTGGCTAAACGGACCTGATCCTAGGTTGTTCAGAGCCTGGATACGAATCCTACAGAGAGAGGAGGAAGAAAGAAAAATGTAGGGAGGAGAGCCAGAGAGATGGTTTAGAGGTGTGTATGAGGCAGAGTGTCTGTGTACCTGGTAAAGTGTGTGTGTGGTGTGTGTGTACCTGTAGCTGGTGTAGTGCGCGTGTGTGTGTACACCTGGTGTAGTGTGTGTGTGTACCTGTAGCTGGTGTAGTGTGTGTGTGTGTGTGTGTGTGTGTGTGTGTGTACACCTGGTGTAGTGTGTGTGTGTACCTGTAGCTGGTGTCCGGTTGCAGATGCTGAATGATATACTTGGTGACTGGTCCTACAGAGATGGACTGTCTCTCTCCCAGGTCTATGAGGTAGGAGGAGATCTCAGCCCCGTGGTCGCACGGCGGCTCCCAACCAATAGCTACAATAATAACAACAATTAGAATATTATATAGTGCTTCTCAATCCCATTTCAATTCAATTAACTGTTTCTCAGTTACTTTGGGAACGTCTGCAACAACACCTCTCGACACACCACACGGATAAATGTTTTATTAAACCCTTATTTAACCAGCTAAATTTACTGAGAACACATTCTCATTTATAGCAACGACCTGGGGAATAGTTACAGGGGAATGAACCAATCGGATGCTGGGGATGATTAGGTGACCGTGATGGTATGAGGGACAGCTTGGGAATTTAGTCAGGACACCAGGGTTAACACCCCTCCTCTTACGATAAGGGCCATGGGATCTTTAGTGACCAGACACACAGGGCAATGTCCCCAATCACTGCCCTGGGGCATTGGGATATAAATATATATATACAGAACCAGTCAAACGTTTGGACACCTACTCATTCAATGGTTGTTCTTTATTTGTACTATTTTCTACATTGTAGAATAATAGTGAAGACATCAAAACTATGAAATAACACATATGGAATCATGTAGTAACCAAAAAAAGTGTTTTATATCACAACTATGAAATAACACTTACAGTGGGGCAAAAAAGTATTTAGTCAGCCACCAACTGTGCAAGTTCTCCCACTTAAAAAGATGAGAGGCCTGTAATTTTCATCATAGGTACACTTCAACTATGACAACTATGACAGACAAAATGAGGGAAAAAAATCAAGAAAATCACATTGTAGGATTTTTAACACCTTTCTGCACTTCGTCTTTTACCAACTATCTTCTGTATACCCACCCCTACCTTGTCACAACACAACTGATTGGCTCAAACGCATTAAGGAAAGATATTCCACAAATTAACTTTTAACAAGGCACACCTGTTCATTGAAATACATTCCAGGTGACTACCTCATGAAGCTGGTTGAGAGAAAGCCAAGGGTGTGTAAAGCTGTCATCAAGGCAAAGGGTGGCTACTTTGAAGAATCTCAAATATAAAATATATGTTGATTTGTTTAACACTATGTTGGTTACTACATGGTTCCATATGTGTTATTTCATAGTTTTGATGTCTTCACTATTATTCTACAATGTAGAAAATAGCAAAAATAAAGAGAAACCCTTGAATGAGTAGGAGTCTAAACTTTTGACTGGTACTATATATATATATATATCTCTTTTTAAATGGCCCCAATGAGGCTTTACAACATTCAACAAGACAAACAAAACAATGACAAACCAAACTGACCTAGACAAGTGGAGGGGGAGTAGAGAGGAGGCGTGCGGGGTCCATCTTCCTCCTCCTCCTCTTCCTCTTCCTCTTCCTCCTGGTCTGTGGAGGTGTGGTATCCCCGTAGCTCCGCCTCTTTGAGGGCATGGACGCTGCTGACGGCCGCAGGTACAGAAGGAGGAGTTTGACAGAGGACAGCCTCACTGAACAGACCTACGCCAGCCACGTTCACAGCCTGGAGATGAGAGAGATGATTTGATATGTTACAGAAGAAACACAGGCTCTTAATGACACAAGGAGTCTGTCTTTACTGCCAGAATGTGACAACTAGGATTATGTTTTCGCAGGACACTGTCAGTTTCCTATTTTTCCCCTGGATTTGGGTTGATGTAATCGGAAGATACTAGCTACATTATATATACAAAAAGTATGTGGACACCCCTTCAAGTAACTGGATTCGGCCATTTCAGCCACACCTGTTGCTGACAGGTGTATAAACTCGAGTACACAGCCATGCAATCTCCATAGACAAACATTGTCAGTAGAATGGCCTTCCTGAAGAGCTCAGTGACTTTCAACGTGGCACCGTCATAGGATGCCACCTTTCCAACGAGTCACATTTCTGCCCTGCTAGAGCAAGGTTAACTGTAAGTGCTGTTATTGTGAAGTGGAAACGTCTCGGAGCAACAATGGCTCAGCCGCAAAGTGGTAGGCCACACAAGCTCAGAACGACAAAACAGAATGCTGAAGTTTGTTAAAATACTCTGTCCTCGGTTGCAACATTCACTTCCGAGTTCCAAACTGCCTTTAGAAGCAACATCAGCACAATAACTGTTCGTCGCGAGCTTCATGAAATGGGTTTCCGTGGCCGAGCAGCAGCACATTAGCCTAAGATCACCATGCGCAATGCCAAGCGTCGACTGGAGTGGTGTAAAGCTCAGCGCCATTGGACTCTGGAGCAGTGGAAACACGTTGTTTGGAGTGATGAATCAGCCTTCACCATCTGGCAGTCCGACGGAAGAATCTGGGTTCGGCGGATGGCAGAAGAACGCTATTTGCCCCAATGCATAGTGCCAACTGTAAAGTTTGGTGGATGAGGAATAATGGTCTGGGGCTGTTTTTCATGGTTCGGGCTCCTTAGATCCAGTGAAGGGAAATCTTAACGCTACAATGACATTCTAGACGATTCTATGCTTCCAACATTGTGGCAACAGTTTGGGGAATAACCTTTCCTGTTTCAGCATGACAATGCCCCTCCGTGCACAAAGCGAGGTCCATACAGAAATGGTTTGTCAAGATCAGTGTGGAAGAATTTGACTGGTCTGCGCAGAGCCCTGACCTCAACCCCATCGAACACCTTTGGGGTGAATTGAAATGCCGACTGTTAGCCAGGCCTAATCACCCAACATCAGTGTTCCCGACTTCACTAATGCTCTTGTGGCTGAATGGAAGTAAATCCCCACAGCAATGTTCCAACATCTAGTGGAAATCCTTCCCAGAAGAGTGGAGGCTGTTATAGCAGCATTGTTCCAACATCTAGTGGAAGGCCTTCCCAGAAGAGTGGAGGCTGTTATAGCAACAAAGGGAGGACCAACTCTATATTAATGACCATGATTTTGTAATGAGATGTGTGACCAGCAGGTGTCAACATAGCTTTGGTCACATAGTGTATCTGTGCCTTGGGTGTTGTCTATCCTTAGCAGCTAGGGAACCAAATGTATAGTTGTAATGACCACTTCTGACCACTAGGTGGTAGTGAGTGTACACCAGTCTCCAGCTCTGCCTCCAACTCCTCACTGTGTGTGGTGCCTCTCATACTCTGTAGATCAGGGGTCCCCTCACATTTAGCAAAGGAACCATTGTTCCTTGAGCGGAAGGCTGGGGGGCCTGAACATGGTAATAAATAATTTGGAAACTGCAAATTGACCGCAACAATCCCAAAACAGATCCTAAACAGATTGTTATTTGAGAAAAACAAAATAATTTCCAACCTTGATTACATTGGGATAAGATCCTAAAATAAAACCACTGAGCTCATTTCCTGGTGATTTTACGTCCAAAAATACAGTGCTTTAATAAAATATTCACACTCCTTAACCGATTCCACCTTTGTTGTGTTACCGCCTGAATATAAAATGGATTAAATCGAGATGATCAACAACCAATTTGACAGAGTTTGTATAATTTTATAAAGAAAAATTGGCAAATATTGTACAATCCAGGTGTGGAAAGCTCTTAGAGATTTACCCAGAAAAACTCACAGCTGTAATCGCTTCCAAAGATGATTTTAACATGTATTGACTCAGGGGTGTGAATACTTATCTAATCAAGATAAGTAACACTTAAAAAACAACATTTTTTTAACATTTAAAACAGAGATCGGCCCGTAAATGGAGGCAGCTGAAGTCTGAATCCCGTGAGGGTGTAAGACAGTCAACTGACAGACCTGTTGGGGAATGAGTTTGTAGCTGTTAGCTGGTTAGAAGGCCGAGCTACAAACCTAGCTAGCTAGCTACCGAGAACAGCAATAACAGAAACACCTAAACGCTGAAACATGGCATCAATAACACACCAGATTACCCTGGTGTAGAGGAGATATCTAATACAACACCAGATTACCCTGGTGTAGAGGAGATATCTAATACAACACCAGATTACCCTGGTGTAGAGGAGATATCTAATACAACACCAGATTACCCTGGTGTAGAGGAGATATCTAATACAACACCAGATTACCCTGGTGTAGAGGAGATATCTAATACAACACCAGATTACCCTGGTGTAGAGGAGATATCTAATACAACACCAGATTACCCTGGTGTAGAGGAGATATCTAATACAACACCAGATTACCCTGGTGTAGAGGAGATATCTAATACAACACCAGATTACCCTGGTGTAGAGGAGATATCTAATACAACACCAGATTACCCTGGTGTAGAGGAGATATCTAATACAACACCAGATTACCCTGGTGTAGAGGAGATATCTAATACAACACCAGATTACCCTGGTGTAGAGGAGATATCTAATACAACACCAGATTACCCTGGTGTAGAGGAGATATCTAATACAACACCAGATTACCCTGGTGTAGAGGAGATATCTAATACAACACCAGATTACCCTGGTGTAGAGGAGATATCTAATACAACACCAGATTACCCTGGTGTAGAGGAGATATCTAATACAACACCAGATTACCCTGGTGTAGAGGAGATATCTAATACAACACCAGATTACCCTGGCGTAGAGGAGATATCTAATACAACACCAGATTACCCTGGCGTAGAGGAGATATCTAATACAACACCAGATTACCCTGGCGTAGAGGAGATATCTAATACAACACCAGATTACCCTGGCGTAGAGGAGATATCTAATACAACACCAGATTACCCTGGCGTAGAGGAGATATCTAATACAACACCAGATTACCCTGGTGTAGAGGAGATATCTAATACAACACCAGATTACCCTGGTGTAGAGGAGATATCTAATACAACACCAGATTACCCTGGTGTAGAGGAGATATCTAATACAACACCAGATTACCCTGGTGTAGAGGAGATATCTAATACAACACCAGATTACCCTGGTGTAGAGGAGATATCTAATACAACACCAGATTACCCTGGTGTAGAGGAGATATCTAATACAACACCAGATTACCCTGGTGTAGAGGTGATATCTTTGTTCTCCAGCTTGTTCTCCATCGTCTTTTTAAATAGTTAACCAACGTGTTTTCAGCACTTTAATTTCCCTGACTGATCAAAACTCATCTCTCTCTCTCTCTCTCCCGTGTCTCTGTCTGTCTCTCGTCTCTCTCTCGTCTCTCTCTCGTCTCTCCCGTGTCTCTGTCTCTCCCGTCTCTGTCTGTCTCTCTGTCTCTCGTCTCTCTCTCGTCTCTCTCTCTCGTCTCTCTCTCTCGTCTCTCTCTCTCTCGTCTCTCCGCAGCAGAAATATGGTCAGCAATATGCTTGAAACATCAAATCGCAATAAAATCTCAAAATAATATAGTTTTGTGCGGTCAGCACTACTTGTGACAGGGAGATAGTACTGGTTAACCCTGCTGTCTGGACTCACCTGTAGATAGAAAGTGGTACGTTATAGTAACAGAAATCTGGACTCACCTGAACCCGGCAGAAGTAGTTGGTGGCGGGCAGCAGTCCCTTGACCTCGTGGGTGAGGCTGGCACCGCTGAAACACACCTGCATGGTGCCCTGCGCTGCCCCCCACTCCACACGGTACTCTGAGATGACCCCCCCGTTACATGCTGGAGCCTGGGGAGGGAGAAAACAGAGGAGCTGTGGTGAGACTGTTAAACACCACGGGATCCATTGATTGATTGGTTCAACACAGATAAAACGTCCGTTTTGATTTAACAGGATGATTCATTTTGTAGTACAAACCACGTAGAACAGGAGTCACAGGTGTTGTGTGCCTACCTCCCAGCTGACCACAGCCACAGTAGGGGACTTGCAGGTGATGTGAGGGGCCTTACAGGGCTCTGGAGCCCCGGGGCCCATGGTCACCTCACAATGCTCTGACAGGGGTCCGTACTAACACACACACAACCAAAATACACACACTTAGTGACACAACTTACAGGAAGTGAGGAAATACGGAGGAGAGATTCAGAGAAAGACTAAATACACTTTTTTGTTCACACCTGAAACATATTTAGTCAAACCTACACACCTGACCCCAAGACAATCCTGTATCATTCATGAACCAACAAAGTTGAGTTCAGTTTTCCCAGCATTCAAGGGATAAAACAAGTCGTCGTCGTCTCACCCCAGCCTTGTTGGCGGCCCGAAGGCGGAAGCTGTACGTCCGTCCCGGCAGCAGACTACCCACGGTGCAGTCGACCTCCGAACCTTGGTACACCTCCCTGACCTCCTCTTGACCCGTTGACCCCTGAGGACCAGTGCCACACACCTCCACACTATAGACCGACACCGGGCTGCCACCGCCCACACACGGCGGTCCTGGGAGAGACACCAATTAGTTTATTCCAGATTATGTGTTTATTCCAGATTATGTGTTTATTTCAGATTATGCTCATTACGATGGTACATTTCTAAAATGGCAGCACATATAATTACAATGATCAACAACAACATTAACGTTGGCCACTCTGCCTTCAGGTAACAGACAGCTTGACAACAGACTGCCTTCAGGTAACAGACAGCTTGACAACAGACTGTCTTCAGGTAACAGACAGCTTGACAACAGACTGTCTTCAGGTAACAGACAGCTTGACAACAGACAGCTTGACAACAGACTGCCTTCAGGTAACAGACAGCTTGACAACAGACAGCTTGACAACAGACTGCCTTCAGGTAACAGACAGCTTGACAACAGACTGCTTGACAAAAGACAGCTTGACAACAGACAGCTTGACAACACTCTGCCTTCAGGTAACAGACAGCTTGACAACACTCTGCCTTCAGGTAACAGACAGCTTGACAACACTCTGCCTTCAGGTAACAGACAGCTTGACAACACTCTGCCTTCAGGTAACAGACAGCTTGACAACAGACAGCCTTTAGGTAACAGACAGCTTGACAACAGACTGCCTTCAGGTAACAGACAGCTTGACAACAGACAGCTTGACAACAGACTGCCTTCAGGTAACAGACAGCTTGACAACAGACAGCTTGACAACAGACAGCTTGACAACAGACTGCCTTCAGGTAACAGACAGCTTGACAACAGACTGCCTTCAGGTAACAGACAGCTTGACAACAGACAGCTTGACAACAGACAGCTTGACAACAGACAGCTTGACAACAGACTGTCTTCAGGTAACAGACAGCTTGACAACAGACTGCCTTCAGGTAACCGACAGCTTGACAACAGACTGCCTTCAGGTAACCGACAGCTTGACAACAGACTGCCTTCAGGTAACAGACAGCTTGACAACAGACTGCCTTCAGGTAACAGACAGCTTGACAACAGTCTGCCTTCAGGTAACAGACAGCTTGACAACAGACAGCTTGACAACAGACTGTCTTCAGGTAACAGACAGCTTGACAACAGACTGTCTTCAGGTAACAGACAGCTTGACAACAGACTGTCTTCAGGTAACAGACAGCTTGACAACAGACTGCTTGACAACATACTGTCTTCAGGTAACAGACAGCTTGACAACAGACTGCTTGACAACAGACAGCTTGACAACAGACAGCTTGACAACAGACAGCTTGACAACAGACAGCTTGACAACAGACAGCTTGACAACAGACAGCTTGACAACAGACAGCTTGACAACAGACTGCCTTCAGGTAACAGACAGCTTGACAACAGACTGTCTTCAGGTAACAGACAGCTTGACAACAGACTGCCTTCAGGTAATCGACAGCTTGACAACAGACAGCTTGACAACAGACAGCTAGACAACAGACAGCTAGACAACAGACAGCTAGACAACAGACAGCTAGACAACAGACAGCTAGACAACAGACAGCTAGACAACAGACAGCTAGACAACAGACTGTCTTCCGGTAACAGACAGCTTGACAACAGACTGTCTTCAGATAACAGACAGCTTGACAACAGACAGCTTGACAACAGACAGCTTGACAACAGACAGCTTGACAACAGACAGCTTGGCAACAGACTGTCTTCAAGTAACAGACAGCTTGACAACAGACTCCCCCAACACAATGTGTCTGCTAAAATAGCATATATAATATTAAAGCCAGTTATTCCCTGGCACCAAAAGATAATAAAATATGCCCACACAAAGTGGTTGTAGTGGTGACATGGTGACAGAGTGACGGTTAAGGTTGGCATGGTGACAGAGGGGTGGTAGTGTAGGTTGGCGTGGTGACAGAGGGGTGGGAGTGTAGGTCGGCGTGGTGACAGAGGGGTGGTAGTGTAGGTCGGCATGGTGACAGAGGGGTGGTAGTGTAGGTTGGCATGGTGACAGAGGGGTGGTAGTGTAGGACAGAGGGGTGGTAGTGTAGGTTGGCATGGTGACAGAGGGGTGGTAGTGTAGGTCGGCAGGGGGGATGGCAGAGTGACTCACCCCAACGTAGCTGCACCTCTCTGGCCTTGGGCTTGCCCACCACGCGGGGCGGCTGGCACTGCCCTGGGGGCACCGCGGGAGTCTGGACCTGCAGAGTCTCTGACAGCTGGAACATAACAACATGTTGATGAGAAAACACCACCACAATTAGAAGACAACATTCTACTTGGATAGAAGACCCCTCCATCTGTATATACAGTTAGGACAGCCTCTCTCTCTGCCTTACAAACCCAGTTCTATTTAAATGATACAACTGATGAAAAACAATACGTGAATACAGTATCCATTGACAATGTAAAACTACACTGCATATTACTGCCCTGTTGATCTGCTGTGTTGGTAACAGTTAAATCTCCATTCCTGTGACAGCCACCCAACATGTGAATGTTGCGTCACGTTATTCTGCACCCCCCCCCCCGCGCCAAAAATAAAACGTTTAACCAAAACAAAAGCTTGTCATCGTGAGTCATGTTTCTCTGAATCTCTCTAAGCCGTCATGAATATGAGCCATTAAAGCGAGATCATCATATAACAGCTGATCTGGCTAATTAACAATTAGCACAGGTTCCTACGCCATGCGACCAGGGCTAACTGATTACTGTCTGGTACGTACATATGACATGCATCCCAAATGGCACCCTATTCCCTATGTAGTGCACTACTATAGACCAGGGCTGGCACCCTATTCCATATATAGTGCACTACTTTAGACCAGGGCTGGCACCCTATTCCATATATAGTGCACTACTTTAGACCAGGGCTGGCACCCTATTCCATATATAGTGCACTACTTTAGACCAGGGCTGGCACCCTATTCCATATATAGTGCACTACTTTAGACCAGGGCTGGCACCCTATTCCATATATAGTGCACTACTTTAGACCAGGGCTGGCACCCTATTCCATATATAGTGCACTACTTTAGGACCAGGGCTGGCACCCTATTCCCATATAGAGTGCACTACTTTAGACCAGAGCAATAGGGGCTAAAACAGAGTCCTAAGTAGTGCACTAAATAGGGAACGGAGTCGTGAAGAAGATCATTAGTAACCTCCACATGAAGAAATCAGATGAACGACAATCTCGTATTAGAGACGGGCCAGAAATAGACGGCATGGACACCACTGGGATACTACTGCTAGAACCATTCATCATTATGAAGCAGAGGAACTGATGACACAGCTGAGAGAGAGAGACATGGAAATAGAAGGCTAGACAGAGAGAGAGACATGGAAATAGAAGGCTAGACAGAGAGAGAGACATGGAAATAGAAGGCTAGAGAGAGAGAGACATGGAAATAGAAGGCTAGAGAAAGAGAGACATGGAAATAGAAGGCTAGAGAGAGAGACGTGGAAATAGAAGGCTAGAGAGAGAGAGACATGGAAATAGAAGGCTAGAGAGAGAGACATGGAAATAGAGGGCCAGAGAGAGAGAGTGAGAGAGAGAGAGAGAGACATGGAATTAGAATGCTAGAGAGACATGGAAATAGAAGGCTAGAGAGAGACATGGAAATAGAAGGCTAGTGAGAGAGAGACATGGAAATAGAAGGCTAGAGAGAGAGATATGGAAATAGAAGGCTAGAGAGAGAGAGACCTGGAAATAGAAGGCTAGAGAGAGAGACATGGAAATAGAAGGATAGAGAGAGACAAGGAAATAGAAGGCTAGAGAGAGAGACATGGAAATAGAACGCTAGAGAGAGAGACATGGAAATAGAACGCTAGAGAGAGAGACATGGAAATAGAAGGCTAGAGAGAAAGAGATACATGGAAATAGAAGGCTAGAGAGAAAGAGAGACATGGCAATAGAAGGCTAGAGAGAGAGAGACATGGAAATAGAAGGCTAGAGAGAGAGAGACATGGAAATAGAAGGCTAGAGAGAGAGACATGGAAATAGAAGGCTAGAGAGAGGTTGAGAGAGAGAGACATGGAAATAGAAGGCTAGAGAGAGACATGGAAATAGAACGCTAGAGAGAGACAGAGACATGGAAATAGAAGGCTAGAGAGAGAGACATGGAAATAGAAGGCTAGAGAGAGAGAGAGACATGGAAATAGAAGGCTAGAGAGAAAGAGAGACATGGAAATAGAAGGCTAGAGAGAAAGAGAGACATGGAAATAGAAGGCTAGAGAGAAAGAGAGACATGGAAATAGAAGGCTAGAGAGAAAGAGAGACCTGGAAATAGAAGGCTAGAGAGAGAGAGACATGGAAATAGACATGGAAATAGAAGGCTAGAGAGAGAGAGACATGGAAATAGAACGCTAGAGAGAGAGACATGGAAATAGAAGGCTAGAGAGAGAGAGACATGGAAATAGAAGGCTAGAGAGAAAGAGAGACATAGAAATAGAAGGCTAGAGAGAGAGACATTGAAATAGAAGGCTAGAGAGAGAGAGACATGGAAATAGAAGGCTAGAGAGAGAGAGACATGGAAATAGAAGGCTAGAGAGAGAGAGACATGGAAATAGAAGGCTAGAGAGAGAGACATTGAAATAGAAGGCTATTTCCATGTCTCTCTCTCTCTAGCCTTCTATTTACATGTCTCTCTTTCTCTCTAGCCTTCTATTTCCATGTCTCAGAACGCTAGAGAGAGAGACATGGAAATAGAAGGCTAGAGAGAGAGAGACATGGAAATAGAAGGCTAGAGAGAAAGAGAGACATGGAAATAGAAGGCTAGAGAGAAAGAGAGACATGGAAATAGAAGGCTAGAGAGAGAGAGACATGGAAATAGAAGGCTAGAGAGAGAGACATGGAAATAGAAGGCTAGAGAGAGAGACATGGAAATAGAAGGCTAGAGAGAGAGAGAGACATGGAAATAGAAGGCTAGAGACAGACATGGAAATAGAAGGCTAGAGAGAGACATGGAAATATAAGGCCAGAGAGAGAGACATTGAAATAGAAGGCTATTTCCATGTCTCTCTCTCTCTAGCCTTCTATTTACATGTCTCTCTTTCTCTCTAGCCTTCTATTTCCATGTCTCAGAACGCTAGAGAGAGAGACATGGAAATAGAAGGCTAGAGAGAGAGAGACATGGAAATAGAAGGCTAGAGAGAAAGAGAGACATGGAAATAGAAGGCTAGAGAGAAAGAGAGACATGGAAATAGAAGGCTAGAGAGAGAGAGACATGGAAATAGAAGGCTAGAGAGAGAGACATGGAAATAGAAGGCTAGAGAGAGAGACATGGAAATAGAAGGCTAGAGAGAGAGACATGGAAATAGAAGGCTAGAGAGAGACATGGAAATAGAAGGCTAGAGAGAGAGAGAGACATGGAAATAGAAGGCTAGAGAGAAAGAGAGACATGGAAATAGAAGGCTAGAGAGAAAGAGAGATATGGAAATAGAAGGCTAGAGAGAGAGAGAGGCATGGAAATAGAAGGCTAGAGAGAGAGAGAGACATGGAAATAGAAGGCTAGAGAGAGAGAGACATGGAAATAGAAGGCTAGAGAGAGAGACATGGAAATAGAAGGCTAGAGAGAGAGAGACATGGAAATAGAACGCTAGAGAGAGAGACATGGAAATAGAAGGCTAGAGAGAGAGAGACATGGAAATAGAAGGCTAGAGAGAAAGAGAGACATGGAAATAGAAGGCTAGAGAGAGAGACATTGAAATAGAAGGCTAGAGAGAGAGAGACATGGAAATAGAAGGCTAGAGAGAGAGAGACATGGAAATAGAAGGCTAGAGAGAGAGACATTGAAATAGAAGGCTAGAGAGAGAGAGACATGGAAATAGAAGGCTAGAGAGAGAGACATGGAAATAGAAGGCTAGAGAGAGACATGGAAATAGAAGGCTAGAGAGAGAGAGAGAGACATGGAAATAGAACGCTAGAGAGAAATAGAGAGTTTGAAAATAGAAGGCTAGAGAGAAAGAGAGAAATGGAAATAGAAGGCTAGAGAGAGAGAGACATGGAAATAGAAGGCTAGAGAGAGAGCCTTCTATTTCCATGTCTCTCTCTCTAGCCTTCTATTTCCATGTCTCTCTCTAGCCTTCTATTTCCATGCCTCTCTCTAGCCTTCTATTTCCATGTCTCTCTCTAGCCTTCTATTTCCATGTTTCTCCCTCTAGCCTTCTATTTCCATGTCTCTCTCTAGCCTTCTATTTCCATGTCTCTCTCTCTAGCCTTCTATTTCCATGTCTCTCTCTAGCCTTCTATTTCCATGCCTCTCTCTCTCTCTAGCCTTCTATTTCCATGTTTCTCTCTCTAGTCTTCTATTTCCATGTCTCTCTCTCTAGCCTTCTATTTCCATGTCTCTCTAGCCTTCTATTTCCATGTCTCTCTCTCTCTCTAGCCTTCTATTTCCATGTCTCTCTCTAGCCTTCTATTTCCATGTCTCTCTCTCTCTCTAGCCTTCTATTTCCATGTCTCTCTCTGGCCTTATATTTCCATGTCTCTCTCTAGCCTTCTATTTCCATGTCTGTCTCTAGCCTTCTATTTCCATGTCTCTCTCTCTCTCTAGCCTTCTATTTCCATGTCTCTCTCTCTCTCTAGCCTTCTATTTCCATGTCTCTCTCTCTCTCTAGCCTTCTATTTCCATGTCTCTCTCTCTCTAGTCTTCTATTTCCATGTCTCTCTCTAGCCTTCTATTTCCATGTCTCTCTCTCTAGCCTTCTATTTCCATGTCTCTCTCTCTCTCTCTAGCCTTCTATTTCCATGTCTCTCTCTCTAGCCTTCTATTTCCATGTCTCTCTCTCTAGTCTTCTATTTCCATGTCTCTCTCTAGCCTTCTATTTCCATGTCTCTCTCTCTAGCCTTCTATTTCCATGTCTCTCTTTCTCTCTAGCCTTCTATTTCCATGTCTCTCTCTAGCCTTCTATTTCCATGTCTCTCTTTCTCTCTAGCCTTCTATTTCCATGTCTCTCTCTCTCTCTAGCCTTCTATTTCCATGTCTCTCTCTAGCCTTCTATTTCCATGTCTCTCTCTCTAGCCTTCTATTTCCATGTCTCTCTCTCTAGCCTTCTATTTCCATGTCTCTCTCTCTAGCCTTCTATTTCCATGTCTCTCTCTCTCTAGCCTTCTATTTCCATGTCTCTCTTTCTCTCTAGCCTTCTATTTCCATGTCTCTCTTTCTCTCTAGCCTTCTATTTCCATGTCTCTCTCTCTCTAGCCTTCTATTTCCATGTCTCTCTCTCTAGCGTTCTGAGACATGGAAATAGAAGGCTAGAGAGAAAGAGAGACATGTAAATAGAAGGCTAGAGAGAGAGAGACATGGAAATAGAAGGCTAGAGAGAGAGAGACATGGAAATAGAAGGCTAGAGAGAGACATGGAAATAGAAGGCTAGAGAGACAGAGAGAGAGAGACATGGAAATAGAAGGCTAGAGAGAAAGAGAGACATGGAAATAGAAGGCTAGAGAGAAAGAGAGACATGGAAATAGAAGGCTAGAGAGAGACATGGAAATAGAAGGCTAGAGAGAAAGAGAGACATGGAAATAGAAGGCTAGAGAGAGAGACATGGAAATAGAAGGCTAGAGAGAGACATGGAAATAGAAGACTAGAGAGAGAGACATGGAAATAGAAGGCTAGAGAGAGAGACATGGAAATAGAAGGCTAGAGAGAGAGAGAGAGACATGGAAATAGAAGGCTAGAGAGAGAGACATGGAAATAGAAGGCTAGAGAGAGACATGGAAATAGAAGACTAGAGAGAGAGAGACATGGAAATAGAAGGCTAGAGAGAGAGAGAGACATGGAAATAGAAGGCTAGAGAGAGAGAGAGACATGGAAATAGAAGGCTAGAGAGAGAGAGAGACATGGAAATAGAAGGCTAGAGACAGACATGGAAATAGAAGGCTAGAGAGAGACATGGAAATATAAGGCCAGAGAGAGACATGGAAATAGAAGGCTAGAGAGAGAGAGAGACATGGAAATAGAAGGCTAGAGAGAGACATGGAAATAGAAGGCTAGAGAGAGAGAGAGACATGGAAATAGAAGGCTAGAGAGACATGGAAATAGAAGGCTAGAGAGAGAGACATGGAAATAGAAGACTAGAGAGAGAAACATGGAAATAGAAGGCTAGAGAGAGAGAGAGGCATGGAAATAGAAGGCTAGAGAGAGACATGGAAATAGAAGGCTAGAGAGAGAGACATGGAAATAGAAGGCTAGAGAGAGACATGGAAATAGAAGGCTAGAGGGAGAAACATGGAAATAGAAGGCTAGAGAGAGACATGGAAATAGAAGGCTAGAGAGAGGCATGGAAATAGAAGGCTAGAGAGAGACATGGAAATAGAAGGCTAGAGAGAGAGACATGGAAATAGAAGGCTAGAGGGAGAAACAGAGGCATAGAAGTAGAAAGATATACATAAAGAGCCATGCAAATAGAAAGTTCTAGAAATTGAGCTATTTTGTTGTGCTTAGTTATATCATGAGTGACAGCGATATAACGGTGAGAAACGTCACAGACAGGAAGAAAGACAAGGCTGGTCTAAAGCTCTCATGGCTGCGCGGACTGTGTGTATTGTTCGCCCCAGTACATGCAGAGGTGTGTGTGTGTGGTGCAGTAAGGGTGACTCACTGGGCTTTGCCCCCCCTCACTCATGCAGTAAACTCTGGTCTGGTAGGAGTGGCCTGGCTTCAGCCCCTCACACACATGTTCCATGGCTGGACCACTGTACGCCAGCTCCCACGACACACCTAGTGGGACACACACACACACACACGGACAGACAGACCGAGACACACGGACAGACAGACCGAGACACACGGACAGACACGGACGGACAGACAGACAGACGGACAGAGAAACACGGACAGACAGACGGACAGAGAAACACGGACAGACAGACCGAGACACACGGACAGACACGGACAGACAGACAGACGGACAGAGAAACACGGACAGACAGACGGACGGACAGAGAAACACGGACAGACAGACGGACAGACAGGCAGAGGCATGAACACACTCTACTAAGCCATCTTGTTCTTGGCTATGTTACATACAAAGCCTTCAGGAAGTAGTCATGCAGTAGCCGTTGACTTACTCAGCAGTTTAATGTGTTACAGCCTGAATTCAAAATGGATTAAATATGTTTATTTTCTTCTCACTCATCTAGACACAATACTGCAATAAGGACAAAGTGAAAATATGGTTTTAGAAATGTTTGTAAAAATGTATTGGAAATTAAATCCTGAAATGTCTCATTTACATAAGTACTCAAACCCCTGAGTCAATACATGTTAGAATCATCATTGGCAGCTATTACAGCTGTGAGTCTTTCTGGGTAAATCTCTAAGAGCTTTCCACACCTGGATTGTACTTGTCCTGCTGAAAGGTGAATTCATCTCCCAGTGTCTGGTGGAAAGCAGACTGAACCAGGTTTCCCTTGTGTTTTAGGTTATTGTCCTGCTGAAAGGTGAATTCATCTCCCAGTGTCTGGTGGAAAGCAGACTGAACCAGGTTTCCCTTGTGTTTTAGGTTATTGTCCTGCTGAAAGGTGAATTCATCTCCCAGTGTCTGGTGGAAAGCAGACTGAACCAGGTTTCCCTTGTGTTTTAGGTTATTGTCCTGCTGAAAGGTGAATTCATCTCCCAGTGTCTGGTGGAAAGCAGACTGAACCAGGTTTCCCTTGTGTTTTAGGTTATTGTCCTGCTGAAAGGTGAATTCATCTCCCAGTGTCTGGTGGAAAGCAGACTGAACCAGGTTTCCCTTGTGTTTTAGGTTATTGTCCTGCTGAAAGGTGAATTCATCTCCCAGTGTCTGGTGGAAAGCAGACTGAAACAGGTTTCCCTTGTGTTTTAGGTTATTGTCCTGCTGAAAGGTGAATTCATCTCCCAGTGTCTGGTGGAAAGCAGACTGAACCAGGTTTCCCTTGTGTTTTAGGTTATTGTCCTGCTG
The DNA here is from genome assembly GCF_045791955.1 of Oncorhynchus clarkii lewisi. NCBI lineage: Eukaryota > Metazoa > Chordata > Actinopteri > Salmoniformes > Salmonidae > Oncorhynchus > Oncorhynchus clarkii. The sequence continues at coordinate 45,409,216 of NC_092173.1, read as the reverse complement.
AAAGGTGAATTCATCTCCCAGTGTCTGGTGGAAAGCAGACTGAAACAGGTTTCCCTTGTGTTTTAGGTTATTGTCCTGCTGAAAGGTGAATTCATCTCCCAGTGTCTGGTGGAAAGCAGACTGAACCAGGTTTCCCTTGTGTTTTAGGTTATTGTCCTGCTGAAAGGTGAATTCATCTCCCAGTGTCTGGTGGAAAGCAGACTGAACCAGGTTTCCCTTGTGTTTTAGGTTATTGTCCTGCTGAAAGGTGAATTCATCTCCCAGTGTCTGATGGAAAGCAGACTGAACCAGGTTTCCCTTGTGTTTTAGGTTATTGTCCTGCTGAAAGGTGAATTCATCTCCCAGTGTCTGGTGGAAAGCAGACTGAACCAGGTTTCCCTTGTGTTTTAAGTTATTGTCCTGCTGAAAGGTGAATTCATCTCCCAGTGTCTGGTGGAAAGCAGACTGAACCAGGTTTCCCTTGTGTTTTAGGTTATTGTCCTGCTGAAAGGTGAATTCATCTCCCAGTGTCTGGTGGAAAGCAGACTGAACCAGGTTTACCTTGTGTTTTAAGTTATTGTCCTGCTGAAAGGTGAATTCATCTCCCAGTGTCTGGTGGAAAGCAGACTGAACCAGGTTTCCCTTGTGTTTTAGGTTATTGTCCTGCTGAAAGGTGAATTCATCTCCCAGTGTCTGATGGAAAGCAGACTGAACCAGGTTTCCCTTGTGTTTTTAGGTTATTGTCCTGCTGAAAGGTGAATTCATCTCCCAGTGTCTGGTGGAAAGCAGACTGAACCAGGTTTCCCTTGTGTTTTAGGTTATTGTCCTGCTGAAAGGTGAATTCATCTCCCAGTGTCTGGTGGAAAGCAGACTGAACCAGGTTTCCCTTGTGTTTTAGGTTATTGTCCTGCTGAAAGGTGAATTCATCTCCCAGTGTCTGGTGGAAAGCAGACTGAACCAGGTTTACCTTGTGTTTTAAGTTATTGTCCTGCTGAAAGGTGAATTCATCTCCCAGTGTCTGGTGGAAAGCAGACTGAACCAGGTTTCCCTTGTGTTTTAGGTTATTGTCCTGCTGAAAGGTGAATTCATCTCCCAGTGTCTGGTGGAAAGCAGACTGAACCAGGTTTACCTTGTGTTTTTAGGTTATTGTCCTGCTGAAAGGTGAATTCATCTCCCAGTGTCTGGTGGAAAGCAGACTGAACCAGGTTTCCCTTGTGTTTTTAGGTTATTGTCCTGCTGAAAGGTGAATTCATCTCCCAGTGTCTGTTGAAAGCAGACTGAACCAGGTTTCCCTTGTGTTTTAGGTTATTGTCCTGCTGAAAGGTGAATTCATCTCCCAGTGTCTGGTGGAAAGCAGACTGAACCAGGTTTCCCTTGTGTTTTAGGTTATTGTCCTGCTGAAAGGTGAATTCATCTCCCAGTGTCTGGTGGAAAGCAGACTGAACCAGGTTTCCCTTGTGTTTTTAGGTTATTGTCCTGCTGAAAGGTGAATTCATCTCCCTGTGTCTGTTGAAAGCAGACTGAACCAGGTTTCCCTTGTGTTTTAGGTTATTGTCCTGCTGAAAGGTGAATTCATCTCCCAGTGTCTGGTGGAAAGCAGACTGAACCAGGTTTCCCTTGTGTTTTAGGTTATTGTCCTGCTGAAAGGTGAATTCATCTCCCAGTGTCTGGTGGAAAGCAGACTGAACCAGGTTTCCCTTGTGTTTTTAGGTTATTGTCCTGCTGAAAGGTGAATTCATCTCCCAGTGTCTGGTGGAAAGCAGACTGAACCAGGTTTCCCTTGTGTTTTTAAGTTATTGTCCTGCTGAAAGCTGAATTCATCTCCCAGTGTCTGTTGAAAGCAGACTGAACCAGGTTTCCCTTGTGTTTTAGGTTATTGTCCTGCTGAAAGGTGAATTCATCTCCCAGTGTCTGGTGGAAAGCAGACTGAACCAGGTTTCCCTTGTGTTTTTAGGTTATTGTCCTGCTGAAAGGTGAATTCATCTCCCTGTGTCTGGTGGAAAGCAGACTGAACCAGGTTTCCCTTGTGTTTTTAGGTTATTGTCCTGCTGAAAGGTGAATTCATCTCCCAGTGTCTGGTGGAAAGCAGACTGAACCAGGTTTCCCTTGTGATTTAGGTTATTGTCCTGCTGAAAGGTGAATTCATCTCCCAGTGTCTGGTGGAAAGCAGACTGAACCAGGTTTCCCTTGTGTTTTTAGGTTATTGTCCTGCTGAAAGGTGAATTCATCTCCCAGTGTCTGGTGGAAAGCAGACTGAACCAGGTTTCCCTTGTGTTTTAAGTTATTGTCCTGCTGAAAGGTGAATTCATCTCCCAGTGTCTGGTGGAAAGCAGACTGAACCAGGTTTCCCTTGTGTTTTTAGGTTATTGTCCTGCTGAAAGGTGAATTCATCTCCCAGTGTCTGGTGGAAAGCAGACTGAAACAGGTTTCCCTTGTGTTTTTAGGTTATTGTCCTGCTGAAAGGTGAATTCATCTCCCTGTGTCTGTTGAAAGCAGACTGAACCAGGTTTCCCTTGTGTTTTTAGGTTATTGTCCTGCTGAAAGGTGAATTCATCTCCCAGTGTCTGATGGAAAGCAGACTGAAACAGGTTTCCCTTGTGTTTTTAGGTTATTGTCCTGCTGAAAGGTGAATTCATCTCCCAGTGTCTGGTGGAAAGCAGACTGAACCAGGTTTCCCTTGTGTTTTTAGGTTATTGTCCTGCTGAAAGGTGAATTCATCTCCCAGTGTCTGGTGGAAAGCAGACTGAACCAGGTTTCCCTTGTGTTTTAGGTTATTGTCCTGCTGAAAGGTGAATTCATCTCCCAGTGTCTGGTAGAAAGCAGACTGAACCAGGTTTCCCTTGTGTTTTTAGGTTATTGTCCTGCTGAAAGGTGAATTCATCTCCCTGTGTCTGGTGGAAAGCAGACTGAACCAGGTTTCCCTTGTGTTTTTAGGTTATTGTCCTGCTGAAAGGTGAATTCATCTCCCAGTGTCTGGTGGAAAGCAGACTGAACCAGGTTTCCCTTGTGATTTAGGTTATTGTCCTGCTGAAAGGTGAATTCATCTCCCAGTGTCTGGTGGAAAGCAGACTGAACCAGGTTTCCCTTGTGTTTTTAGGTTATTGTCCTGCTGAAAGGTGAATTCATCTCCCAGTGTCTGGTGGAAAGCAGACTGAAACAGGTTTCCCTTGTGTTTTTAGGTTATTGTCCTGCTGAAAGGTGAATTCATCTCCCTGTGTCTGTTGAAAGCAGACTGAACCAGGTTTCCCTTGTGTTTTTAGGTTATTGTCCTGCTGAAAGGTGAATTCATCTCCCAGTGTCTGATGGAAAGCAGACTGAAACAGGTTTCCCTTGTGTTTTTAGGTTATTGTCCTGCTGAAAGGTGAATTCATCTCCCAGTGTCTGGTGGAAAGCAGACTGAACCAGGTTTCCCTTGTGTTTTTAGGTTATTGTCCTGCTGAAAGGTGAATTCATCTCCCAGTGTCTGGTGGAAAGCAGACTGAACCAGGTTTCCCTTGTGTTTTTAGGTTATTGTCCTGCTGAAAGGTGAATTCATCTCCCAGTGTCTGGTGGAAAGCAGACTGAACCAGGTTTCCCTTGTGTTTTTAGGTTATTGTCCTGCTGAAAGGTGAATTCATCTCCCAGTGTCTGGTGGAAAGCAGACTGAACCAGGTTTCCCTTGTGTTTTTAGGTTATTGTCCTGCTGAAAGGTGAATTCATCTCCCAGTGTCTGGTGGAAAGCAGACTGAACCAGGTTTCCCTTGTGTTTTAGGTTATTGTCCTGCTGAAAGGTGAATTCATCTCCCAGTGTCTGTTGAAAGCAGACTGAACCAGGTTGCCCTTGTGTTTTAGTTTATTGTCCTGCTGAAAGGTGAATTCATCTCCCAGTGTCTGATGGAAAGCAGACTGAACCAGGTTTCCCTTGTGTTTTTAGGTTATTGTCCTGCTGAAAGGTGAATTCATCTCCCAGTGTCTGGTGGAAAGCAGACTGAACCAGGTTTCCCTTGTGTTTTAGGTTATTGTCCTGCTGAAAGGTGAATTCATCTCCCAGTGTCTGTTGAAAGCAGACTGAACCAGGTTGCCCTTGTGTTTTAGGTTATTGTCCTGCTGAAAGGTGAATTCATCTCCCAGTGTCTGATGGAAAGCAGACTGAACCAGGTTTCCCTTGTGTTTTTAGGTTATTGTCCTGCTGAAAGGTGAATTCATCTCCCAGTGTCTGGTGGAAAGCAGACTGAACCAGGTTTCCCTTGTGTTTTAGGTTATTGTCCTGCTGAAAGGTGAATTCATCTCCCAGTGTCTGGTGGAAAGCAGACTGAACCAGGTTTCCCTTGTGTTTTAGGTTATTGTCCTGCTGAAAGGTGAATTCATCTCCCAGTGTCTGGTGGAAAGCAGACTGAACCAGGTTTCCCTTGTGTTTTTAGGTTATTGTCCTGCTGAAAGGTGAATTCATCTCCCAGTGTCTGGTGGAAAGCAGACTGAACCAGGTTTCCCTTGTGTTTTAGGTTATTGTCCTGCTGAAAGGTGAATTCATCTCCCAGTGTCTGGTGGAAAGCAGACTGAACCAGGTTTCCCTTGTGTTTTTAGGTTATTGTCCTGCTGAAAGGTGAATTCATCTCCCAGTGTCTGGTGGAAAGCAGACTGAACCAGGTTTCCCTTGTGTTTTAGGTTATTGTCCTGCTGAAAGGTGAATTCATCTCCCAGTGTCTGGTGGAAAGCAGACTGAACCAGGTTTCCCTTGTGTTTTTAGGTTATTGTCCTGCTGAAAGGTGAATTCATCTCCCAGTGTCTGATGGAAAGCAGACTGAAACAGGTTTCCCTTGTGTTTTTAGGTTATTGTCCTGCTGAAAGGTGAATTCATCTCCCAGTGTCTGGTGGAAAGCAGACTGAACCAGGTTTCCCTTGTGTTTTAAGTTATTGTCCTGCTGAAAGGTGAATTCATCTCCCAGTGTCTGGTGGAAAGCAGACTGAAACAGGTTTCCCTTGTGCTTTAGGTTATTGTCCTGCTGAAAGGTGAATTCATCTCCCAGTGTCTGTTGAAAGCAGACTGAACCAGGTTTCCCTTGTGTTTTAAGTTATTGTCCTGCTGAAAGGTGAATTCATCTCCCAGTGTCTGGTGGAAAGCAGACTGAAACAGGTTTCCCTTGTGCTTTAGGTTATTGTCCTGCTGAAAGGTGAATTCATCTCCCAGTGTCTGTTGAAAGCAGACTGAACCAGGTTTCCCTTGTGTTTTAAGTTATTGTCCTGCTGAAAGGTGAATTCATCTCCCAGTGTCTGGTGGAAAGCAGACTGAAACAGGTTTCCCTTGTGCTTTAGGTTATTGTCCTGCTGAAAGGTGAATTCATCTCCCAGTGTCTGGTGGAAAGCAGACTGAACCAGGTTTCCCTTGTGTTTTAGGTTATTGTCCTGCTGAAAGGTGAATTCATCTCCCAGTGTCTGGTGGAAAGCAGACTGAACCAGGTTTCCCTTGTGTTTTTAGGTTATTGTCCTGCTGAAAGGTGAATTCATCTCCCAGTGTCTGGTGGAAAGCAGACTGAAACAGGTTTCCCTTGTGCTTTAGGTTATTGTCCTGCTGAAAGGTGAATTCATCTCCCAGTGTCTGTTGAAAGCAGACTGAACCAGGTTTCCCTTGTGTTTTAAGTTATTGTCCTGCTGAAAGGTGAATTCATCTCCCAGTGTCTGGTGGAAAGCAGACTGAAACAGGTTTCCCTTGTGCTTTAGGTTATTGTCCTGCTGAAAGGTGAATTCATCTCCCAGTGTCTGGTGGAAAGCAGACTGAACCAGGTTTCCCTTGTGTTTTAGGTTATTGTCCTGCTGAAAGGTGAATTCATCTCCCAGTGTCTGGTGGAAAGCAGACTGAACCAGGTTTCCCTTGTGTTTTTAGGTTATTGTCCTGCTGAAAGGTGAATTCATCTCCCAGTGTCTGGTGGAAAGCAGACTGAACCAGGTTGCCCTTGTGTTTTTAGGTTATTGTCCTGCTGAAAGGTGAATTCATCTCCCAGTGTCTGGTGGAAAGCAGACTGAACCAGGTTTCCCTTGTGTTTTAGGTTATTGTCCTGCTGAAAGGTGAATTCATCTCCCAGTGTCTGGTGGAAAGCAGACTGAACCAGGTTTCCCTTGTGTTTTAAGTTATTGTCCTGCTGAAAGGTGAATTCATCTCCCAGTGTCTGGTGGAAAGCAGACCGAACCAGGTTTTCCTCTCTGATTTTGCATGTGCTTAGCTCCATTCCGTTTATTTTGTATCCTGAAAAACTCCACAGTCCTTAACGACTACAAGCATAACATGGATGCAGCTACCATCCTGCTTGAAAATATGAAGAGTAGCACACCGTGTTTTGTTGGATTTGTCCCAAACAGGCTTCCTTCTTTTCACTCTGTCATTTAGGTTAGTATTGTGGAGTAACTACAATGTTGTTGATCCAGTTCTCCTATCACAGCCATTAAACTCTGTAACTGTTTTAAAGTCCCCATTGGCCTCACATAGGAAGGACGTATCTTTGTAGTGACTGGGTGTATTGATACACCATTCAAAGTGTAATTAATAACTTCACCGTGCTCAAAGGGATATTCAATGTCTGTTTTTTATTTTTTACCCATCTACCAATAGGTGTCCTTCTTTGCCAGGCATTGGAAAACCTCCCTGGTCTTTGTGGTTGAATCTGTGTTTGAAATTCACTGCTCAACTGAGGGACCTTACAGATAAATTGTATGTGTGGGGGTACAGAGATGAGGTAGTCATTCAAAAATCATGTTAAAAACACTATTAATGCATTTGTAACTATTTCTAAAAGCATAATTTCACTTCTACATTATGTGGTATTGGGTGTAGGCCAGGAACACAACATCTCAATATAATCCATTTTAAATTCAGGTTTTAACAACAAAATGTGGAAAAAGTCGATGAGTGTGAAAACATCTGAAGGGACTGAATCTTGAAAAATACTGTGGGTTGATAAAAAGCACTATAGAAATAAAAGGATTACTGTTCTCAAGGAAGTCTCTCTCTGGGGTTAAGGCTGGGTAACGGGAAAGCTCTCTCTCTCTCTCTGGGGTTAAGGCTGGGTAACGGGAAAGCTCTCTCTCTCTCTCTCTCTGGGGTTTAGGCTGGGTAACGGGAAAGCTCTCTCTCTCTCTCTGGGGTTTAGGCTGGGTAACGGGAAAGCTCTCTCTCTCTCTCTGGGGTTTAGGCTGGGTAACGGGAAAGCTCTCTCTCTCTCTGGGGTTTAGGCTGGGTAAGGGGAAAGCTCTCTCTCTCTCTCTCTGGGGTTTAGGCTGGGTAACGGGAAAGCTCTCTCTCTCTCTGGGGTTAAGGCTGGGTAACGGGAAAGCTCTCTCTCTCTGGGGTTTAGGCTGGGTAACGGGAAAGCTCTCTCTCTCTCTGGGGTTAAGGCTGGGTAACGGGAAAGCTCTCTCTCTCTCTGGGGTTTAGGCTGGGTAACGGGAAAGCTCTCTCTCTCTGGGGTTTAGGCTGGGTAACGGGAAAGCTCTCTCACTCTCTCTGGGGTTTAGGCTGGGTAACGGGAAAGCTCTCTCTCTCTCTGGGGTTTAGGCTGGGTAACGGGAAAGCTTTCTCTCTCTGGGGTTTAGGCTGGGTAACAGGAAAGCTCTCTCTCTCTCTCTCTCTGGGGTTTAGGCTGGGTAACGGGAAGGCTCTCTCTCTCTCTGGGATTTAGGCTGGGTAACGGGAAAGCTCTCTCTCTCTGGGGTTTAGGCTGGGTAACAGGAAAGCTCTCTCTCTCTCTCTCTCTCTCTGGGGTTTAGGCTGGGTAACGGGAAGGCTCTCTCTCTCTCTGGGGTTTAGGCTGGGTAACAGGAAAGCTCTCTCTCTCTCTGGGGTTTAGGCTGGGTAACGGGAAAGCTCTCTCTCTCTCTGGGGTGTAGGCTGGGTAACGGGAAAGCTCTCTCTCTCTGGGGTTTAGGCTGGGTAACAGGAAAGCACTCTCTCTCTCTCTCTCTCTCTCTGGGGTTTAGGCTGGGTAACGGGAAGGCTCTCTCTCTCTCTGGGGTTTAGGCTGGGTAACGGGAAAGCTCTCTCTCTCTGGGGTTTAGGCTGGGTAACAGGAAAGCTCTCTCTCTCTCTCTCTGGGGTTTAGGCTGGGTAACGGGAAGGCTCTCTCTCTCTCTGGGGTTTAGGCTGGGTAACAGGAAAGCTCTCTCTCTCTCTGGGGTTTAGGCTGGGTAACGGGAAAGCTCTCTCTCTCTCTGGGGTGTAGGCTGGGTAACGGGAAAGCTCTCTCTCTCTGGGGTTTAGGCTGGGTAACAGGAAAGCACTCTCTCTCTCTCTCTCTCTCTCTGGGGTTTAGGCTGGGTAACGGGAAGGCTCTCTCTCTCTCTGGGGTTTAGGCTGGGTAACGGGAAAGCTCTCTCTCTCTGGGGTTTAGGCTGGGTAACAGGAAAGCTCTCTCTCTCTCTCTCTGGGGTTTAGGATGGGTAACGGGAAGGCTCTCTCTCTCTCTGGGGTTTAGGCTGGGTAACAGGAAAGCTCTCTCTCTGGGGTTTAGGCTGGGTAACGGGAAAGCTCTCTCTCTCTGGGGTTTAGGCTGGGTAACGGGAAAGCTCTCTCTCTCTCTCTCTGGGGTTTAGGTTATTGTCCTGCTGAAAGGTGAACTGGTGGAAAGCAGACAACCAGGTTCTCCTCCATTCCGTTTATTTTTTATCCTGAAAAATTCCACAGTCCTTAACGACTACAAAGACACCCATAACACGTTTTTTATTTAGTTTAATTTGTCCTTTATTTAACTTTTATTTAACCTTTATTTAACCAGGCAAGTCAGTTAAGAAAAATGTTTTATTTTCAATGACGGCCTAGGAACAGTGGGTTAGCTGTCTTGTTCAGGGGGCAAAACGACAGATTTTTAACTTGTCAGCTCGGGGATTCGATCTTGCAACCTTTCGGTTACTAGTCCAACGCTCTAACCACTAGGCTACCAGCCGCCCCAATGTAAAAAGGGATTTATAATAAATAAATGTGATTGATTTGCAGTTGAAACTTACCGCTTAGTCCCTCAGATATCTCCACCACGTATTTGGTCACTTCCGCCCCTCCATTATCTTTAGGAGGTTCTAGAGAGAGAATACAACTATTACTTCCTGTTATGGATCAATGTCTCTATAGCTCTGTTAAAGAGTCATGAGCCAGCTAGCAATATTTATAGACAATTGGTCCATCCCAAATGGCACCACCCTATTCCCTATATAATACACTACCTCTGACCAGGCCAGCACTCTTGATCACACCAAGGGTGGCCAGTACTCTTGATCACACCAAGGGTGGCCAGTAGTCTTGATCACACCAAGGGTGGCCAGTAGTCTTGATCACACCAAGGGTGGCCAGCACTCTTGATCACACCAAGGGTGGCCAGTACTCTTGATCACACCAAGGGTGGCCAGTAGTCTTGATCACACCAAGGGTGGCCAGTAGTCTTGATCACACCAAAGGTGGCCAGTAGTCTTGATCACACCAAGGGTGGCCAGCACTCTTGATCACACCAAGGGTGGCCAGTACTCTTGATCACACCAAGGGTGGCCAGTAGTCTTGATCACACCAAGGGTGGCCAGTAGTCTTGATCACACCAAAGGTGGCCAGTAGTCTTGATCACACCAAAGGTGGCCAGTAGTCTTGATCACACCAAGGGTGGCCAGTGTTATCAACAGACATGAAAACAAACAAAGCTCTGGTAGCACAGATGTATCGGTGAGAGGGATTTGGATCTGTATCACCGTTGCGAGCAGACATTTCTTTGTGTGTGTGTGTTTGATGATGATTGTGTATGTGTCTCTACTCACCCCATGCCAGTCTGAAGGAATTGGGCAGTACCCTGCCTCTGATGACAGGTCTACATGGTCCTCCTGGTCTGTCTGGACAGGTAGTGAACTCTGCCACCTGACTGGGGTTACTCTTCCCCTCAGTGTTGTAGGCTGCCACCTGCAGGACAGGAGGAGATATTGCAGCATTCAGAAATCACAATCATAGAAAAGGAAAAACAATATATAAAAAAAACTATATGTATACAGTGGGGCAAAAAAGTATTTAGTCAGCCACTAATTGTGCAAGTTATCCCACTTAAAAAGATGAGAGAGGCCTGTAATTTTCATCATAGGTACACTTCAACTATGACAGACAAAATGAGAAAAGAAATCCAGAAAATCACATTGTAGGATTTTTAATGAATTTATTTGCAAATTATGGTGGAAAATAAGTATTTGGTCAATAACAAAAGTTTATCTCAATACTTTGTTATATACCCTTTGTTGGCAATGACAGAGGTCAAATGTTTTCTGTAAGTCTTCACAAGGTTTTCACACACTGTTGCTGGTATTTTGGCCCATTCCTCCATGCAGATCTCCTCTAGAGCAGTGATGTTTTGGGGCTGTTGCTGGACAACACGGACTTTCAACTCCCTCCAAAGATTTTCTATGGGGTTGAGATCTGGAGACTGGCTAGGCCACTCCAGGACCTTGAAATGCTTCTTACGAAGCCACTCCTTCGTTGCCCGGGCGGTGTGTTTGGGATCATTGTCATGCCGAAAGACCCAGCCACGTTTCATCGTCAATGCCCTTGCTGATGGAAGGAGGTTTTCACTCAAAATCTCATGATACATGGCCCCATTCATTCTTTCCTTTACACGGATCAGTCGTCCTGGTCCCTTTGCAGAAAAACAGCCCCAAAGCATGACGTTTCCACCACCATGCTTCAAAGTAGGCATGGTGTTCTTTGGATGCAACTCAGCATTCTTTGTCCTCCAAACACAACGAGTTGAGTTTTTACCAAAAAGTTATATTTTGGTTTCATCTGACCATATGACATTCTCCCAATCTTCTTCTGGATCATCCAAATGCTCTCTAGCAAACTTCAGACGGGCCTGGACATGTACTGGCTTAAGCAGGGGGACACGTCTGGCACTGCAGGATTTGAGTCCCTGGCGGCGTACTGTGTTACTGATGGTAGGCTTTGTTACTTTGGTGCCAGCTCTCTGCGGGTCATTCAATGTTTTGACCCCTAGTTGCACCACACTTTCCCAAACCATCTTTGCTGCTCAATGTGTAAATGTTCAAATCAAACCAAATCAAATACAACCAACCGTGAATTGCTTACTTATAATCACCTAACGATAACAGTTAAGAAAATATTTACTAAAAAAACTAAAGTATAAAAAACGTAACATATAGGGACTATGGTGGTCTGCTTGAAACATGTAAGAATTACAGACTTGGTCAGGGAATGGTTGAAAATGTAAATTAAGACATTTGCCAGTTGGTCCGTGTATGCTCTGAGTACAGGTCCTGGTAATCCGTTTGGCCCTGCGGCCTGGTGAATGACCTGTTTAAAGGTATTACTCACATTGGCTACGCAGAGCGTGATCACACGGTCATCCGGAACAGCTGGTGCTCTGATGCATGCTTCAGTGTTGCTTTCCTCGAAGTGAGCACAAAAGGCATTTAACCCGTCTAGTAGGCTCGTGTCACTAGGCAGCTCGCGGCTGGGTTATTGACAGCACCAGCTGTTATTGACAAACAGACACACACCACCACCACTAGCCTTCCCAGAGGCTGTTCTGTCCATGCGTGGAAAACCAAACCAACTGTATATTATTCATGTCGACGTTCAGCCACGACTAAGTGAAAAATAAAAATCTTCAACTTAATTTTCAGACAACTTTAAGAGCATATACTTTCTTTATTGTTAAAAATCTACTTTAAAAGGTTGCTAGCCAACTAGCCTGCTAACTTTAAATTAGCACTGCATGAGTCAGCTAGTTGCTATCAACAGCTAGCTTACAGCTACATTAAAGTAAAACACAGTTTTGGAAACGCATAATGCCATCTAACCAGTTATCAAAGAATGTTAGCTACACTGAACAAATATAAATGCAACAACTTTAAAGATTTTACTGAGTTACAGTTCATGTAAGGAAATCAGTCAATTGAAATACATTCATTAAGCCCTAATCTATAGATTTCACATGACTGGGAATGCAGATATGCATCTGTTGGTCAGAGATAACAAAAAAAACAAAAAACAGGTAGGGGCTCAGAAAACCAGTCAATATCTGGTGATACTTCACGAGGCAAAAGGTGGTGTGACATTTCCACAGGATAGATTTGATCTGTTGATTGTGGCCTGTGGAATGTTGTCCCGCTGCTCTTCAATGGATGTGCAAAGTTGCTGGATATTGGCGGGAACTGGAACAGGCTGTCGTCTACACCAATCCAGAGCATCCCAAACATGCTCAATGGGTGACATGTCTGGTGAGTATGCAGGCCATGGGAAGAACTGGGACATTTTCAGCATACAGGAATTGTGTACAGATCCTTACGACATGGGTCAGTGCATTATCATGCTGAAACATGAGGTGATGGCGGCGGACAAATGGCACGACAATGAGCCTCAGGATCTTGTCAAGGTATCTTTGCATTATCTGCATTTCTAGGGAGTTTTTTCTAGCCACTTTGAGATATCAGCTGATGTACGAAGGGCTATATAAATAGGGGGATAAGGATGGAAGGACGGAGGGAGGGAGGAAGGAGGGGATAAGGACGGAAGGACGGAGGGAGGGAGGAAGGAGGGGATAAGGATGGAAGGACGGAGGGAGGGAGGAAGGAGGGGATAAGGATGGAAGGACGGAGGGAGGGAGGAAGGAGGGGATAAGGATGGAAGGACGGAAGGAGGGAGGGAGGAAGGAGGGGATAAGGACGGAAGGAGGGAGGGAGGAAGGGAAGGAGGGGATAAGGATGGAAGGACGGAGGGAGGGAGGAAGGAGGGGATAAGGATGGAAGGACGGAGGGAGGGAGGAAGGAGGGGATAAGGATGGAAGGAGGGAGGGAGGGAGGAAGGAGGGGATAAGGAAGGAGGGAGGGAGGAAGGGAAGGAGAGAGAGAGAACTAGAGGGGAATATAAAACCAGCAGTTATTAGTGAATGTTTATTGTTACGGTGCTTCTACACCTGCATTGCTGTTCTGGGGGGTTTTAGGCTGGGTTTCTGTACAGCACTTTGAGATATCAGCTGATGTACGAAGGGCTATATAAATACATTTGATTTGATCTCTGTGCATTCAAATTGCCATCAATAAATACAATTGTGTTTGTTGTCCGTAGCTTGTGCCGGCCCATACCATAACCCCACCGCCAGCCACCATGGGGCACTCTGTTCACAATGCTTAAGTCGGTAACGACGCCAAACCTCAGTCAGGTCAAGACCCTGGCGAGGACGACGAACATGCAGATGAGCTTCCCTGAGACAGTTTGTGCAGAAATTCTTTGGTTGTGCAAACCTACAGTTTCATCAGCTTGTCCAGGCGGCTGGTCTCAAAAGTCCTGGTTACATGTGATCTTCGGTTGTGAGACCAGCTGGATGTAGTGCGTACGGCCCAGTACATCACCGGGGCCAAGCTTCCTGCCATCCAGGACCTATATACTAGGCGGTGTCAGAGGAAGGCCCTAAAAATACCAGAGCGCCAAGTCTAGGTCCAAGAGGCTTCTAAACAGCTTCTACCCCCCCAAGCAATAAGACTCCAGAACAGCCAATCAAATGGCCACCCAGACTATTTGCATTACCCCCCCCCCCACCTTTACGCTGCTGCTACTCTCTGTTATTATCTATGCATAGTCACAATAATAACTCTACCCATGTGTACATATTACCTCGACACCGGTGCCCCCTCCACATTGACTCTGTACCGGTACCCCCTGTATATAGTCTCCACATTGACTCTGTACCGGTACCCCCTGTATATAGTCTCCACATTGACTCTGTACCGTAATACCCTGTATATAGCCTCCACATTGACTCTGTACCGTAACACCCTGTATATAGCCTCCACATTGACTCTGTACCGTAACACCCTGTATATAGTCTCCACATTGACTCTGTACCGGTACCCCCTGTATATAGTCTCCACATTGACTCTGTACCGGTACCCCCTGTATATAGTCTCCACATTGACTCTGTACCGGTACCCCCCTGTATATAGCCTCCACATTGACTCTGTACCGGTACCCCCTGTATATAGCCTCCACATTGACTCTATACCGGTACCCCCTGTATATAACCTCCACATTGACTCTGTACCGGTATCCCCTGTATATAGTCTCCACATTGACTCTGTACCGGTACCCCCTGTATATAGTCTCCACATTGACTCTGTACCGGTACCCCCTGTATATAGTCTCCACATTGACTCTGTACCGGTACCCCCCTGTATATAGCCTCCACATTGACTCTGTACCGGTACCCCCTGTATATAGCCTCCACATTGACTCTATACCGGTACCCCCTGTATATAACCTCCACATTGACTCTGTACCGGTATCCCCTGTATATAGTCTCCACATTGACTCTGTACCGGTACCCCCTGTATATAGCCTCCACATTGACTCTGTACCGGTACCCCATGTATATAGCCTCCACATTGACTCTGTACCGGTACCCCCTGTATATAGCCTCCACATTGAATCTGTACCGGTACCCCCTGTATATAGCCTCCACATTGACTCTGTACCGGTACCCCCTGTATATAGCTTCCACATTGACTCTGTACCGGTACCCCCTGTATATAGCCTCCACATTGACTCTGTACCGGTACCCCCTGTATATAGCTTCCACATTGACTCTGTACCGGTACCCCCTGTATATAGCCTCCACATTGACTCTGTACCGGTACCCCATGTATATAGCCTCCACATTGACTCTGTACCGGTACCCCCTGTATATAGCCTCCACATTGAATCTGTACCGGTACCCCCTGTATATAGCCTCCACATTGACTCTGTACCGGTACCCCCTGTATATAGCTTCCACATTGACTCTGTACCGGTACCCCCTGTATATAGCCTCCACATTGACTCTGTACCGGTACCCCCTGTATATAGCTTCCACATTGACTCTGTACCGGTACCCCCTGTATATAGCCTCCACGTTGACTCTGTACCGGTACCCCCTGTATATAGCCTCCACATTGACTCTGTACCGGTACCCCCTGTATATAGCTTCCACATTGACTCTGTACCGGTACCCCCTGTATATAGCTTCCACATTGACTCTGTACCGGTACCCCCTGTATATAGCCTCCACATTGACTCTGTACCAGTACCCCCTGTATATAGCCTCCACATTGACTCTGTACCGGTACCCCTTGTATATAGCCTCCACATTGACTCTGTACCGGTACCCCCTGTATATAGCCCCGCTATGGTTATTTACTGCTGCTCTTTAATGATATGTTATTCTTATCGCTTACTTCTTTTAAAAGGTATTTTCTTAAAACTGCATTGTTGGTTAAGGGTTTGTAAGTAGGCTTTTACTGTAAGGTCTACTAAACCTGTTCTATTCAGCCCATGTGACAAATACAATTTACATTGATTTGAGAAGGGGGGAGACCAGAGAGCAAGTAGCAGGTACAGATAAACCACTTCAAATCTTCTCGACTCTATAACAAAAGTACAAACAGGGCAAAAATACATGATCAAAAACAAATCTTAGAATCAACTATTAAAGACTACCAGAAGCCAGTGGATTCTCTAATTACATTGAATGAAACATAGGATAAAATACAAACCCTCCAACCCAAAAAGGTGTGGGGTGTTGATGGTATCCTAAATTAAATGATAAAACATACAGACCATAAATTCAAATTGGCTATTGTTAAACTACAACATTACCTGCAGCTCTGACAGATTCCCCAATACTTAGAACCAAGGCCTGATCACCCCAATACACTACCGGCTAAAACGGCCACTTCCCGCCACTTAGCAACACTAAAGATGTGACTGCTATTGCCACCTAGCAAAGCTAAAGATCTGGTTGCTACCTCCACCTAGTAACGCTAAAGAGCTGGTTGCCACCACCACCTAGCAAAGCTAAAGAGCTGGTTGCCACCTCCACCTAGCAACGCTAAAGAGCTGGTTGCCACCTCCACCTAGCAACGCTAAAGAGCTGGTTGCCACCTCCACCTAGCAACGCTAAAGAGCTGGTTGCCACCTCCACCTAGCAACGCTAAAGAGCTGGTTGCCACCTCCACCTAGCAACGCTAAAGAGCTGGTTGCCACCTCCACCTAGCAACGCTAAAGAGCTGGTTGCCACCTCCACCTAGCAAAGCTAAAGATCTGGTTGCCACCTCCACCTAGCAACGCTAAAGAGCTGGTTGCCACCTCCACCTTGCAAAGCTAAAGATCTGGTTGCCACCTCCACCTAGCAACGCTAAAGAGCTGGTTGCCACCTCCACCTAGCAACGCTAAAGAGCTGGTTGCCACCTCCACCTAGCAACGCTAAAGAGCTGGTTGCCACCTCCACCTAGCAACGCTAAAGAGCTGGTTGCCACCTCCACCTAGCAACGCTAAAGAGCTGGTTGCCACCTCCACCTAGCAATGCTAAAGAGCTGGTTGCCACCTCCACCTAGCAATGCTAAAGAGCTGGTTGCCACCTCCACCTAGCAACGCTAAAGAGCTGGTTGCCACCTCCACCTAGCAACGCTAAAGAGCTGGTTGCCACCTCCACCTAGCAAAGCTAAAGAGCTGGTTGCCACCTCCACCTAGCAACGCTAAAGAGCTGGTTGCCACCTCCACCTAGAAAAGCTAAAGATATCTGGCCCTAAACAGAGAGTACACGGTGGCAGAATACCTGACCACTGTGACTGAACCAAAATTAAGTAAATCCTTGTACAGACTCCGTGAGCATAGCCTTGCTATGGAGAGAGGCTGCCATAGATTGTCTTCTCTCGAGAGCCAGGTCTGCCCACAAAATGAGGTGGAAACTGAAATGCACTTCCTAACTTCCTGCCAAATATATGACCCGCACTTCTTAACTTCCTGCCAAATATATGACCTGCACTTCCTAACTTCCTGCCAAATATATGACCTGCACTTCCTAACTTCCTGCCAAATGTATGACCTACACTTCCTAACTTCCTGCCAAATGTATGACCTACACTTCCTAACTTCCTGCCAAATGTATGACCTACACTTCCTAACTTCCTGCCAAATGTATGACCTACACTTCCTAACTTCCTGCCAAATGTATGACCTACACTTCCTAACTTCCTGCCAAATGTATGACCTACACTTCCTAACTTCCTGCCAAATGTTTTTTGGTGATGTTTGTTTTGTGACTTCTCACTTTTGTTCATTTCAATTGAATTGGAAATGAAAACAAGTTTCCCATGCCAATGAAGCCCTTTGAACTGAATGGACAGAGAGAAAAAAGAGAGAATGTTGGGGGGCAGAGAGACAGAGGGAGGGAGGGAAGGTGTGCTGAAAAGTGATTCAATTCAGCCTGTATTTGACCATGATGATTTTAACTAGACTTACAACAACCCCCTCTGCGTCGTGAGAAAACATGTGCTCAGCTCCAAAATGGGCTGCTTGACAACTTCCAGTCCGAGTTCACAATAAAGGCCAGTTTACCATTTCCCACAATGCTTACCTAATTAGCCACTGATTGGCCTACCGGTGTGTGGGATTGTGGACAGGACAGCTCCTGTTACCCTGAGAGTCAGCATCTGTCCCAAATGGAACCATTTCCCTTAAATAGTGCACTACTTTAGACCAAGGCCCATAGGGCTCTGACCAATATTAGTGCACTATATAGGGAATAGGGTGCCATTTGGGGAACGTGGGAGGGGAGACTAATACCATTAGATCCCTGCAGTCATATGAGTCATAGACCGCTGTGTGCCAATCGCCCTCCTCTCCTCGTCATACCCACTTCCCCTCCTCCTCCCCGAGACAGGAAGACATTGATCCGTAGTCTAATTAACCCTGAAGATCAAACAGCAGTGATCAGACACACCACGTGGGCTCTACTTCTCTCTCTCTCTCTTTGGTTCCTCTGTCTCGGCGTCTTCACCCCTGTTTCTCTCCGTCTCTCTCCTCTTACCCTCACTCACTTCTGTCTTTCTATCTCGCTCTCAGTATGACGCCATAGACTGTACTAGTTGAATGACTCTATATACTGACTCTATAGACTGTACTAGTTGTATGACTCTATAGACTATCAGTTGTATGACTCTATATACTGACTCTATAGACTGTACTAGTTGAATGACTCTATAGACTGACTCTATAGACTGTACTAGTTGAATGACTATATACTGTACTAGTTGTATAACTGTATAGACTGTACTAGTTGTATAACTCTATAGACTGTACTAGTTGAATGACTCTATAGACTATCAGTTGTATGGCTCTATATACTGACTCTATAGACTGTACTAGTTGTATAACTCTATAGACTGTACTAGTTGAATGACTCTATAGACTGTACTAGTTGAATGACTCTATAGACTGACTCTATAGACTATCAGTTGTATGGCTCTATATACTGACTCTATAGACTGTACTAGTTGTATGACTCTATAGACTGTACTAGTTGAATGACTCTATAGACTGACTCTATAGACTATCAGTTGTATGACTCTATAGACTATCAGTTGTATGACTCTATATACTGACTCTATAGACTGTACTAGTTGAATGACTCTATAGACTGTACTAGTTGAATGACTCTATAGACTGACTCTATAGACTATCAGTTGTATGGCTCTATATACTGACTCTATAGACTGTACTAGTTGTATGACTCTATAGACTGTACTAGTTGAATGACTCTATAGACTGTACTAGTTGTACTAGTTGCATGACTGTATAGACTATCAGTTGTATGACTCTATATACTGACTCTATAGACTGTACTAGTTGTATGACTCTATAGACTGTACTAGTTGAATGACTCTATAGACTGACTCTATAGACTGTACTAGTTGAATGACTATATACTGTACTAGTTGTATGACTCTATAGACTGTACTAGTTGTATGACTCTATAGACTGTACTA
Organism: Oncorhynchus clarkii lewisi; assembly: GCF_045791955.1. Classification (NCBI taxonomy): domain Eukaryota; kingdom Metazoa; phylum Chordata; class Actinopteri; order Salmoniformes; family Salmonidae; genus Oncorhynchus; species Oncorhynchus clarkii. Next base: position 45,390,433 of record NC_092173.1, on the reverse strand, counting down.
GTTGTATGACTCTATAGACTGACTCTATAGACTGTACTAGTTGTATGACTCTATAGACTGTACTAGTTGTATGACTCTATAGACTGTACTAGTTGAATGACTCTATAGACTGTACTAGTTGAATGACTCTATAGACTGTACTAGTTGAATGACTCTATAGACTGTACTAGTTGTACTAGTTGCATGACTCTATAGACTATCAGTTGTATGACTCTATATACTGACTCTATAGACTGTACTAGTTGAATGACTCTATATACTATCAGTTGTATGACTCTATATACTGACTCTATAGACTGTACTAGTTGTATGACTCTATAGACTGTACTAGTTGAATGACTCTATAGACTGTACTAGTTGAATGACTCTATAGACTGTACTAGTTGAATAACTATAGAATGTACTAGTTGTACGACTCTATAGACTGTACTAGTTGTATGACTCTATAGACTGTACGAGTTGAATGACTCTATAGACTGTACTAGTTGAATGACTCTATAGACTATCAGTTGTATGACTATATACTGACTCTATAGACTGTACGAGTTGAATGACTCTATAGACTATCAGTTGTATGACTCTATATACTGACTCTATAGACTGTACTAGTTGAATAACTATAGAATGTACTAGTTGTACGACTCTATAGACTGTACTAGTTGTATGACTATAGACTGTACTAGTTGAATGACTCTATAGACTGTACTAGTTGAATAACTATAGACTGTACTAGTCGTATGACTCTATAGACTGTACTAGTCGTATGACTCTATAGACTGTACTAGTTGTATGACTATAGACTGTACTAGTTGAATGACTCTATAGACTGTACTAGTTGAATAACTATAGACTGTACTAGTTGTATGACTATAGACTGTACTAGTTGTATGACTCTATAGACTGTACTAGTTGAATAACTATAGACTGTACTAGTTGAATGACTCTATAGACTGTACTAGTTGTATGACTCTATAGACTGTACTAGTTGTATGACTCTATAGACTGTACTAGTTGTATGACTCTATAGACTGTACTAGTTGAATGACTCTATAGACTATCAGTTGTATGACTCTATATACTGACTCTATAGACTGTACTAGTTGAATGACTCTATAGACTGTACTAGTTGAATAACTATAGAATGTACTAGTTGTACGACTATATAGACTGTACTAGTTGTATGACTATAGACTGTACTAGTTGTATGACTCTATAGACTGTACTAGTTGAATAACTATAGAATGTACTAGTTGTATGACTCTATAGACTGTACTAGTTGTATGACTATAGACTGTACTAGTTGTATGACTCTATAGACTGTACTAGTTGAATAACTATAGACTGTACTAGTTGTATGACTCTATAGACTATCAGTTGTATGACTCTATAGACTGTACTAGTTGTATGACTCTATAGACTGTACTAGTTGTATGACTCTATAGACTGTACTAGTTGTATGACTCTATAGACTGTACTAGTTGTATGACTCTATAGAATGTACTAGTTGTACGACTCTATAGACTGTACTAGTTGTACGACTCTATAGACTGTACTAGTTGAATGACTATAGACTGCACTAGTTGTATGACTCTATAGACTGTACTAGTTGTATGACTCTATAGACTGTACTAGTTGTATGACTCTATAGACTGTACTAGTTGAATGACTCTATAGACTGTACTAGTTGTATGACTCTATAGACTGTACTAGTTGAATAACTCTATAGACTGTACTAGTTGTATGACTCTATAGACTGTACTAGTTGTATGACTCTATAGACTGTACTAGTTGAATAACTCTATAGACTGTACTAGTTGTATGACTCTATAGACTGTACTAGTTGAATAACTCTATAGACTGTACTAGTTGTACGACTCTATAGTCCGGCTGGCCCCAGAGTGACTTACCCTGAACTTGTACTTGGTGCTCCTGTGCAGGTTCTTGACAGTGCAGGATAGCTCATCACCATCATAGCTGGGTTGGAAGCCATAACCCTGGGGAGAATGAGGGGGGACAAAGACCAGTTGAGCAAAAAGCAAGTCCATCTTAAAATACAAACACTGTCTGATACACGCAGAAACATTTAAAGGGACAAGAATAGAATTCAAGCCATGTCTCTTTATGGCAGTACAGCTTCAAGGTTTAGAGTAATGTTAGCTGATGTCATATGACTGACTGACTGACCCGTAGCTCGTCCTCATCAGTATGTAATGTCATGACTGATCCGTACCCCGTCTTCATCAGTATGTAATGTCATGACTGACTGAGCCGTACCTCGTCCTCATCAGTATGTAATGTCATGACTGACCCGTACCTCGTCCTCATCAGTATGTAATGTCATGACTGACTGACCCGTACCTCGTCCTCATCAGTATGTAATGTCATGACTGATCCGTACCCCGTCTTCATCAGTATGTAATGTCATGACTGACCCGTACCTCGTCCTCATCAGTATGTAATGTCATGACTGACTGACCCGTACCTCGTCCTCATCAGTATGTAATGTCATGACTGACTGACCCGTACCTCGTCCTCATCAGTATGTAATGTCATGACTGACTGACCCGTACCACATCCTCATCAGTATGTAATGTCATGACTGACCCATACCTCATCAGTATGTAATGTCATGACTGACCCGTACCTCGTCCTCATCAGTATGTAATGTCATGACTGACTGACCAGTACCCCATCCTCATCAGTATGTAATGTCATGACTGATCCGTACCTCGTCCTCATCAGTATGTAATGTCATGACTGACTGACCAGTACCCCATCCTCATCAGTATGTAATGTCATGACTGACCCATACCTCGTCCTCATCAGTATGTAATGTCATGACTGACCCGTACCTCGTCCTCATCAGTATGTAATGTCATGACTGACTGACCCGTACCACATCCTCATCAGTATGTAATGTCATGACTGACACGTACCTTGTCCTCATCAGTATGTAATGTCATGACTGACCCGTAGCTCGTCCTCATCAGTATGTAATGTCATGACTGACTGACCCGTACCACATCCTCATCAGTATGTAATGTCATGACTGATCCGTACCTCGTCCTCATCAGTATGTAATGTCATGACTGACTGACCCGTACCTCGTCCTCATCAGTATGTAATGTCATATGACTGACTGACCCGTACCTCGTCCTCATCAGTATGTAATGTCATGACTGACCCGTACCTCGTCCTGATCAGTATGTAATGTCATGACTGACTGACCCGTACCTCGTCCTCATCAGTATGTAATGTCATGACTGATCCGTACCTCGTCCTCATCAGTATGTAATGTCATGACTGACTGACCCGTACCCCATCCTCATCAGTATGTAATGTCATGACTGATCCGTACCTCGTCCTCATCAGTATGTAATGTCATGACTGACTGACCCGTACCTCGTCCTCATCAGTATGTAATGTCATGACTGACCCGTACCTCGTCCTCATCAGTATGTAATGCCATGACTGACTGACCCGTACCCCATCCTCATCAGTATGTAATGTCATGACTGACTGACCCTTACCTCGTCCTCATCAGTATGTAATGTCATGACTGACTGACCCGTACCCCATCCTCATCAGTATGTAATGTCATGACTGATCCGTACCTCGTCCTCATCAGTATGTAATGTCATATGACTGACCCGTACCTCGTCCTCATCAGTATGTAATGTCATGACTGACACGTAGCTCGTCCTCATCAGTATGTAATGTCATGACTGACTGACCCGTACCTCGTCCTCATCAGTATGTAATGTCATGACTGACCCGTACCTCGTCCTCATCAGTATGTAATGTCATGACTGACTGACTCGTACCCCATCCTCATCAGTATGTAATGTCATGACTGACCCGTACTCTGTCTTCATCAGTATGTAATGTCATGACTGACTGACCCGTACCTCGACATTACATACTGATGAGGACATGACTGACCCGTACCACATCCTCATCAGTATGTAATGTCATGACTGACCCGTACCCTGTCTTCATCAGTATGTAATGTCATGAATGATCCGTACCTCGTCCTCATCCATCTCCAGGCTGTAGAAGATATCGTCCTCCTTGGGGGAAGTGGAGGGTCTCTGCCAGGTCAGACACAACCAGGTCACCCCTGCCTTCACCAGCTCTGGAGGGAGGGGCGGGGAGGGTACGCTGCACGAGGTATACAGGTCCACTGTCTCAGAGAACTCACTAACAGAGAGGAAAGAAAACCCAAAAGACAAAAGAGGGGGATGAGAGTTGTTTGGAGAGAGGGGAGAGAAGGAGAGAGAGAAGGAGAGCGAGAAGGAGAGAGAGAAGGAGAGAGAGGGAGAGAGAGGGAGAGAGAGGGAGAGAGAGAAGGAGAGAGAGAAGAAGAGGAGAGAGAGAGGGAGAGAGAGTGGAGGAGAGAGGACAGGAAGGAGGAGACAGTACTTGGCCCGTAGAGACACTATTTGACCCGTAGAGACAGTACGTGGCCCGTAGAGACAGTACGTGGCCCGTCATCACTGTGTCCAGGAGAAAATAGCGTTGAGTTAGCCACGTACCTTATACCCATGTCGTTTTTGGCTGCGAGGCGGAAGGAGTATCTTGAAGCTGGAGAGAGCTTGGTGACTCGATACTGCTTCTGAGGTCCATAGTAACACTGCTCATAACCCCCGGTCCCCTTCCCCTCGTCCCACTGGAGCGTGTAGTTCTGGATTTTGGAGCCGTTGTCACACGGGGCCTGTGGAAGCACGACATCTTGATTACTCTCAATTAACATCCCATTCATTCCAGGCCCAGTGGTACACACACACACACACACACACACACACACACACACTAACAGAAATCTGACATAGTACAGCATCCACTGTGCTGTTGAACCCCACAACAGTTACAGCATATTGTTTTTACAAAAGCATGAATAGGCTCTACAAAAAGGTACAGTACCTTCCACTGGAGGACGAGGGTGCTGCTCTTGGAGCCACTGGCCTTTCTGGGGGGACAGGGGGGGTCTGGTTCGCAGCTCCGGGTGGTGAAGGCTACTGCCTCCGACGGACTGCCGCGTAAACACTGCCCTGAACACACGGCCAGGACCCTGGAGAGAGAGACAGAGTGCACTACTTTTGACAAGAGACATTATGGACAGACAGCTGTACGGTTGATTAGAGCACACAGACAGACAGCTGTACGGTTGATTAGAGCACACAGACAGACAGACAGCTGTATGGTTGATTAGAGCACACAGACAGACAGCTGTACGGTTGATTAGAGCACACAGACAGACAGCTGTACGGTTGATTAGAGCACACAGACAGACAGCTGTACAGTTGATTAGAGCACAGACAGACAGACAGCTGTACGGTTGATTAGAGCACACAGACAGACAGCTGTACGGTTGATTAGAGCACACAGAGAGACAGCTGTACGGTCGATTAGAGCACACAGACAGACAGCTGTACGGTTGATTAGAGCACACAGACAGACAGCTGTATGGTTGATTAGAGCACAGACAGAGACAGCTGTACGGTTGATTAGCGCACACAGACAGACAGCTGTACGGTCGATTAGAGCACACAGACAGACAGCTGTACGGTTGATTAGAGCACAGACAGACAGACGGCTGTATGACTGATCACAGCACACAGAGGGGCCCTGAACAGTAGTTGTACCAACCTGACGTGGTAGTCTGTTGCTGGCCTCAGGTCTTCTAAAGTTACACTTAGTTGTTCACCACTGGTACAGGAGAGGAGAGAGAAAACCCCCATCAGAGGAAACAGGGGAGACATTTAGTACCACATCATTTCAGTAGGGAACGACAGTCCATTGGCATGCAGGATAGCCAAGGATGACGCGCAAACCAGCACACAAACACACACGGCATCCCTACCTGTACATGCTGAGGATGACGTGCAAACCAGCACACAAACACACACGGCATCCCTACCTGTACATGCTGAGGATGACGTGCAAACCAGCACACAAACACACACGGCATCCCTACCTGTACATGCTGGTGTACTTCCCGTCCTTGCCGCTGTAGGAGATGGACACATCGTAACTGAGAGGCTCCAGGGAGGGGCTGACCCCCTCTCCCTCTGCCCTGCTGGGGGCCACCCAGCTCAACACTGCCCCTTTGGCCTGGATGTCTGTCACCTGGAGGGTTACACAAGACGGAATCAGCCGAGGTTCAGGATTAGAGAAATATGTATCTGTTGCTCACTACTAATTAGTGTCCTTCAGAAGAAAAACGACCAGATTCTCAGCAAACTGACTAAACAAAAGGGAAGGGTGAAAGTCTAATGCATTAAACTCCTTTACAGAGCAAATCCACAGCAGCAACCAACGGCAAAACATCTTCAATATTTTCTGCATAGCCTTCGTCAGGGAGTACAAAGTAGAGATAGTAGGGCTAGTAGAGATAGTAGGGCTAGTAGAGATAGTAGGGCTAGTAGAGATAGTAGGGCTAGTAGAGATAGTAGGGCTAGTAGAGATAGATAGATAGTAGGGCTAGTAGAGATAGTAGGGCCGGTAGAGATAGATAGATAGTCAGGCTAGTAAGAGATAGTAGGGCCGGTAGAGATAGATAGATAGATAGTAGGGCTAGTAGAGATAGTAGGGCTAGTAGAGATAGTAGGGCTAGTAGAGATAGTAGGGCTAGTAGAGATAGTAGGGCTAGTAGAGATAGTAGGGCTAGTAGAGATAGTAGGGCTAGTAGAGATAGATAGATAGTAGGGCTAGTAGAGATAGTAGGGCTAGTAGAGATAGTAGGGCTAGTAGAGATAGTAGGGCTAGTAGAGATAGATAGATAGTAGGGCTAGTAGAGATAGTAGGGCTAGTAGAGATAGTCAGGCTAGTAGAGATAGATAGATAGATAGTAGGGCTAGTAGAGATAGTAGGGCTAGTAGGGCTAGTAGAGATAGTAGGGCTAGTAGAGATAGTAGGGCCAGTAGAGATAGTAGGAACGGTAGAGATAGTAGGGCCAGTAGAGATAGTAGGGCCGGTAGAGATAGTAGGGCTAGTAGGGCAGGTAGAGATAGTAGGGCTAGTAGAGATAGTAGGGCTAGTAGAGATAGTAGGGCTAGTAGAGATAGATAGATAGTAGGGCTAGTAGAGATAGTAGGGCTAGTAGAGATAGTAGGGCTAGTAGGGCTAGCAGAGATAGTAGGGCTAGTAGAGATAGTAGGGCTAGTAGAGATAGTAGGGCTAGTAGAGATAGTAGGGCTAGTAGAGATAGATAGATAGTCAGGCTAGTAAGAGATAGTAGGGCCGGTAGAGATTTTTTTTTTATTTTTTTTTATTTTACCTTTTATTTAACCAGGCAAGTCAGTTAAGAACAAATTCTTATTTTCAATGACGGCCTGGGAACAGTGGGTTAACTGCCTGTTCAGGGGCAGAACGACAGATTTGTACCTTGTCAGCTCGGGGGTTTGAACTCGCAACCTTCCGGTTACTAGTCCAACGCTCTAACCACTAGGCTACCCTGCCGCGAGATAGATAGATAGTAGGGCTAGTAGAGATAGTAGGGCTAGTAGAGATAGTAGGGCTAGTAGAGATAGTAGGGCTAGTAGAGATAGTAGGGCTAGTAGAGATAGTAGGGCTAGTAGAGATAGATAGATAGTAGGGCTAGTAGAGATAGTAGAGCTAGTAGAGATAGTAGGGCTAGTAGAGATAGTAGGGCTAGTAGAGATAGATAGATAGTAGGGCTAGTAGAGATAGTAGGGCTAGTAGAGATAGTCAGGCTAGTAGAGATAGATAGATAGATAGTAGGGCTAGTAGAGATAGTAGGGCTAGTAGGGCTAGTAGAGATAGTAGGGCTAGTAGAGATAGTAGGGCCAGTAGAGATAGTAGGAACGGTAGAGATAGTAGGGCCAGTAGAGATAGTAGGGCCGGTAGAGATAGTAGGGCTAGTAGGGCAGGTAGAGATAGTAGGGCTAGTAGAGATAGTAGGGCTAGTAGAGATAGTAGGGCTAGTAGAGATAGATAGATAGTAGGGCTAGTAGAGATAGTAGGGCTAGTAGAGATAGTAGGGCTAGTAGGGCTAGCAGAGATAGTAGGGCTAGTAGAGATAGTAGGGCTAGTAGAGATAGTAGGGCTAGTAGGGCAGGTAAAGATAGTAGGGCTAGTAGAGATAGTAGGGCTAGTAGAGATAGTAGGGCTAGTAGAGATAGATAGATAGTAGGGCTAGTAGGGCAGGTAGCGGTAGATAGAAGGGCTAGTAGAGATAGTAGAGCTAGTAGAGATAGTAGGGCTAGTAGGGCAGGTAGAGATAGATAGATAGTAGGGCTAGTAGAGATAGTAGGGCTAGTAGAGATAGTAGAGATAGTAGGGCAGGTAGAGATAGTAGGGCTAGTAGAGATAGTAGGGCTAGTAGAGATAGATAGATAGTCAGGTTAGTAAGAGATAGTAGGGCCGGTAGAGATAGAAGGGCTAGTAGAGATAGTAGGGCTAGTAGAGATAGTAGGGCTAGTAGAGATAGTAGGGCTAGTAGGGCTAGTAGAGATAGTAGGGCTAGTAGGCCAGGTAGAGATAGTAGGGCTAGTAGAGATAGTAGGGCAGGTAGAGATAGTAGGGCAAGTAGAGCTAGTAGGGCTAATAGAGATAGATAGATAGTAGGGCTAGTAGAGATAGTAGGGCTAGTAGAGATAGTAGGGCTAGTAGAGAAAGTAGGGCTAGTAGGGCAGGTAGAAATAGATAGATAGTAGGGCTAGTAGAGATAGTAGGGCAGGTAGAGATAGTAGGGCCGGTAGAGATAGTAGGGCCGGTATCATATACTGACAGGAAGTCCGGAACAGTTCACTACATGGAAGAACGCAATCAACCCCTGTCTGTCTGTCTGTCCTCCACCTCACCTCTGTCTGTGTAGTGTCTACCCACTGAGCTGGGGCCAGTATGTCTCACAGGAGGAGAATACTACCCCCCCCTTCATCCTCTCTCTCCATCTCTAAACCTCCCCATCTCTCTCTCCATCTCTAAACCTCCCCATCTCTCTCTCCATCTCTAAACCTTCCCCATCTCTCTCTCCATCTCTAAACCTTCCCCATCTCTCTCTCCAAACCTCCCCCATCTCTCTCTCCAAACCTCCCCCACCTCTCCCTCCAAACCTCCCCCACCTCTCCCTCCAAACCTCCCCCATCTCTCTCCATCTCCAAACCTCCCCCATCTCTCTCCATCTCCAAACCTCCCCCTCACTCTCTCCATCTCCAAACCTCCCCCTCACTCTCTCCATCTCCAAACCTCCCCCATCTCTCTCCATCTCCAAACCTCCCCCATCTCTCTCCATCTCCAAACCTCCCCCACCTCTCTCCATCTCCAAACCTCCCCCATCTCTCTCCATCTCCAAACCTCCCCCTCACTCTCTCTCTCCATCTCCAAACCTCCCCCTCACTCTCTCCATCTCCAAACCTCCCCCTCACTCTCTCCAAACCTCCCCCTCACTCTCTCCATCTCCAAACCTCCCCCTCACTCTCTCCATCTCCAAACCTCCCCCTCACTCTCTCCATCTCCAAACCTCCCCCTCACTCTCTCCATCTCCAAACCTCCCCCTCACTCTCTCCATCTCCAAACCTCCCCCATCTCTCTCTCCAAACCTCCCCCATATCTCTCTCCAAACCTCCCCCATCTCTCTCTCCAAACCTCCCCCATCTCTCTCTCCAAACCTCCCCCATCTCTCTCTCCAAACCTCCCCCATCTCTCTCTCCAAACCTCCCCCATCTCTCTCCAAACCTCCCCATCTCTCTGTCAAATGTTTTGGTACTTTACATGGGTCTGACATTAGACATTGATGACAGAGACAGGCATGATGACGAGAATCATCTCATACAAGGTTCAATACATTCTATTTCCAGTTCTCATCCAACAGCTGGAGCTTGCCAGGTTATTAAACAAAGGCTTGGACTTGCGTCCCAAATGGCACCCTATCTGGTCAAAAGTAGTACACTACATAGGGAATAGGGTGCCAATTGGGATGCAAGTCTGTGACTGCACCAGACTAATCCTGCATGGTACGAAGGAAGGAAAAGTGGTTCTTCATTAGAGCTTTGATCTGCTCCAGCACCTTAAAATAAATCAGATTCAGAACAGAAAGACATTAGGCCTACTCATTGACTCCAACATGATTAGGGTAAAATCTCCACTCGTAATCCAACAAAAAGACCAGTTAAGTCCTCATCAGATCAGACATCAATAGCATTACCTCCGCTGTCCTGTAGCCAACAACTCCTCTGTCCTGTAGCAAACACCTCCTCTGTCCTGTAGCAAACACCTCCTCTGTCCTGTAGCCAACACCTCCTCTGTCCTGTAGCCAACACCTCCTCTGTCCTGTAGCCAACACCTCCTCTGTCCTGTAGCCAACACCTCCTCTGTCCTGTAGTGTCCTGTAGCCAACACCTCCTCTGTCCTGTAGCCAACACCTCCTCCATACCTCCTCTGTTCTGTAGCTAATACCTCCTCCATACCTCCTCTGTTCTGTAGCTAATACCTCCTCCGTTCTGTAGCTAATACCTCCTCCGTTCTGTAGCTAATACCTCCTCCGTTCTGTAGCTAATACCTCCTCTGTTCTGTAGCTAATACCTCCTCCGTTCTGTAGCTAATACCCCCTCCGTTCTGTAGCTAATACCTCCTCCGTTCTGTTGCTAATACCTCCTCTGTTCTGTAGCTAATACCTCCTCCATACCTCCTCCGTTCTGTAGCTAATACCTCCTCTGTTCTGTAGCTAATACCTCCTCCGTTCTGTAGCTAATACCTCCTCCGTTCTGTAGCTAATACCTCCTCCGTTCTGTAGCTAATACCTCCTCCGTTCTGTAGCTAATACCTCCTCCGTTCTGTAGCTAATACCTCCTCCGTTCTGTAGCTAATACCTCCTCTGTTCTGTAGCTAATACCTCCTCCATACCTCCTCCGTTCTGTAGCTAATACCTCCTCCGTTCTGTAGCTAATACCTCCTCCGTTCTGTAGCTAATACCTCCTCCGTTCTGTAGCTAATACCTCCTCCATACCTCCTCAGTTCTGTAGCTAATAACTGGTCCGTTCTGTAGTTCTGTAGCAGTCAGCTACCCCTGCCCTTCTCCTGACCTACCACCCCACAGTCAGCTAACTCTGCCCCCTTCCTGACCTACCACCGCCCAGACAAGTACCCCTGCCCCTCCATGCAACCACCCCCCATTCAGCTACCCCGGCCCCCCCACCCTACCACCCCCAGTCAGCAATCCCCCCCATCCTACCAACCCCCCAGTCAGCAACCCCCCATATCCTACCAACCCCCCAGTCAGCTACCCCCCATATCCTACTAATCCCCCAGCCAGCTACCCCCCATATCCTACCAATCCCCCAGTCAGCTACCCCCCATCCTACCACCCCCAGTCAGCAATCCCCCCTTATCCTACCACCCCCAGTCAGCAAACCCCTCTATCCAACCACCCCCCCTATCTAACCCCCCCAGTCAGCCAACCCCATCCAACACCCCCCAGTCAGCTACACCCCCCTATCCAATACCCTCCCAGTCAGCTACCTCCTACCATCAACACCCTCCAGTCAGCTACCCTCCCCCCATTCAACACCCCCCAGTCAGCTCACCCCCCCATCCAACACCCCCCAGTCAGCTACCCCCACCCAGTCAGCTACCCTCCCAGTCAGCTACCTCCCCCAATCAACATCCCCCAGTCAGCTACCCCCACCCATCCAAAACCCCCGAGTCAGCTACCCTACCCCACCCCCCAATCAGCTAACCCCCCATCCAACACCCCCCAATCAGCTAACCCCCATCCAACACCCCCCAATCAGCTAACCCCCCTGTCCTGCCACCCCCCAATCAGCTAACCCCCAATAAGCTAACCACAATCAGCTAACCCCCCTGTGCTGCCACCCCCCAATCAGCTAACCCCCAATCAGCTAACCCCCAATCAGCTAACCCCCCTGTCCTGCCACCCCCCAGTCAGCTAACCCTCAGTCAGCTAACCCCCTGTCCTGCCACCCCCCCAGTCAGCTAACCCCCAATCAGCTAACCCCCAATCAGCTAACCCCCAATCAGCTAACCCCCAATCAGCTAACCCCCCTGTCCTGCCACCCCCCAGTCAGCTAACCCCCAGTCAGCTAACCGCCCTGTCCAGCCACCCCTCAGTCAGCTACCCCCCTGTCCTTCCACCCCCCAGTCAGCTAACCCCCATCCAACACCCCCCCCTGTCAGCTACCCCCACCCATCCAACACCCCCCAGTCAGCTACCCTCCCAGTCAGCTACCTCCCCCATCAACACCCCCCAGTCAGCTACCCCCACCCATCCAAAACCCCCCAGTCAGCTACCCTACCCCACCCCCCAATCAGCTAACCCCCCAATCAGCTAACCCCCCATCCAACACCCCCCAATCAGCTAACCCCCATCCAACACCCCCCCATCCAACACCCCCCAATCAGCTAACCCCCCTGTCCTGCCACCCCCCAATCAGCTAACCCCCAATCAGCTAACCCCAATCAGCTAACCCCCTGTGCTGCCACCCCCCAATCAGCTAACCCCCAATCAGCTAACCCTCAATCAGCTAACCCCCCCTGTCCTGCCACCCCCCAGTCAGCTAACCCCCTGTCCTGCCACCCCCCCAGTCAGCTAACCCCCAATCAGCTAACCCCCAATCAGCTAACCCCCCTGTCCTTCCACCCCCCAGTCAGCTAACCCCCAATCAGCTAACCCCCCTGTCCTGCCACCCCCCAGTCAGCTAACCCTCAGTCAGCTAACCCCCTGTCCTGCCACCCCCCCAGTCAGCTAACCCCCAATCAGCTAACCCCCAATCAGCTAACCCCCAATCAGCTAACCCCCAATCAGCTAACCCCCAATCAGCTAACCCCCCTGTCCTGCCACCCCCCAGTCAGCTAACCCCCAGTCAGCTAACCGCCCTGTCCAGCCACCCCTCAGTCAGCTACCCCCCTGTCCTTCCACCCCCCAGTCAGCTAACCCCCATCCAACACCCCCCCCTGTCAGCTACCCCCACCCATCCAACACCCCCCAGTCAGCTACCCTCCCAGTCAGCTACCTCCCCCATCAACACCCCCCAGTCAGCTACCCCCACCCATCCAAAACCCCCCAGTCAGCTACCCTACCCCACCCCCCAATCAGCTAACCCCCCAATCAGCTAACCCCCCATCCAACACCCCCCAATCAGCTAACCCCCCATCCAACACCCCCCAATCAGCTAACCCCCATCCAACACCCCCCCATCCAACACCCCCCAATCAGCTAACCCCCCTGTCCTGCCACCCCCCAATCAGCTAACCCCCAATCAGCTAACCCCAATCAGCTAACCCCCTGTGCTGCCACCCCCCAATCAGCTAACCCCCAATCAGCTAACCCTCAATCAGCTAACCCCCCCTGTCCTGCCACCCCCCAGTCAGCTAACCCCCTGTCCTGCCACCCCCCCAGTCAGCTAACCCCCAATCAGCTAACCCCCCTGTCCTTCCACCCCCCAGTCAGCTAACCCCCAGTCAGCTAACCGCCCTGTCCTGCCACCCCTCAGTCAGCTACCCCCCTGTCCTTCCACCCCCCAGTCAGCTAACCCCCATCCAAAACCCCCCTGTCCTGCCACCCCCCAGTATTATATTATTTCACTTAGTATTATTACTATTATTGTAATATTGTTTCATTCACTTCTCTGTGACCTACATTGTCGGAGCTCCGAGCAGAAGAATTTCACCCTACCCTGCAATTACATCTGCGGCCATTGTGCATGAAATATTATGGTATGTAAAGTCCATGATATGAAAGACAAGACACAGAGAGAGACACTCACCACTGGTTTACTGACAGTGTTCAACAGGGCCTGTAGGAGCTGAGCCTCTTTATCCATGTCTAGAAGGAGACACACAGAAGAAATTACGATATTAAGTTATGCAATTTTTACGCACAAAAAAAAAAAAACATTCATCATACACATGTTAATCCCAGGGTAACAGGCAGGTCCATTCATGTACAGTCAAAACTCTTCTCTGTCCTGGAACCCCAACGGTGGGACCAGCTTCCCCCTTGATGCAAGGACAGCAGAGTCACTACCCACTAGCGCCGACTAAGATGATAACTTTTTTATTGAGGGGAAAACATGTACTTCACTACGACTGTGATGTGGTTGTCTCACCTCGCCATCTTAAGATGAAAGATAAAAGTCACCCTGGATAAGAGAGTCTACTAAAATAATTAAAATGACACTAAGCTACAGGACTGTTATGCGAGCACAGACTGGAATAGGTTCCGGGATTCTTCCGATGGCATTGAGAAGTACACCACACATCAGTCACTGGCTTCAACAATAAGTACGTCGATGATGTTGTCCCCACAGTGACCGTACGTACATACCTCAACCAGAAAGCAATGGATTTACAGGCAACATCCACACTGAGTTAAAGGGTAGAGCTGCCAATCTCAAGGAGCAGGACTCTATCAAATCAAATCAAATGTATTTACATAGCCCTTCATACATCAGCTGATATCTCAAAGTGCTGTACATAAACCCAGCCTAAAACCCCAAACAGAAAACAATGCAGGTGTAGAAGCACGGAAGCTAATCCGGGAAGCTTGTAAGAAATCTGGCTTTGCCCTCCGACATCAAACAGGCAAAGCGTCAATACAGGACTATGATTGAATCGTACTACGCCGGGTCCGACGCTCGTCGGATGTGGCTTCAAACTTTTAGAGACTACAAAGGGCAAGTAACACTGAAACATGCATGAGAGCATCAGCTGTTCCAGACGACTGTGATCACGCTCTCCGTAGCCGATGTGAGTAAGACCTTTAAACAGGTCAACATTCTCAAGGACGCAGGGCCAGACGGATTACCAGGACGTGTACTGCGAGCATGCGCTGACAAACTGGCAAGTGTCTTCACTGACATTTTCAATCTCTCCCTGTCTGAGTCTGTAATACCAACATGTTTCAAGCAGACCACCATATTCCCTGTGCCCAACAACACTAACCTGCATAAATGACTACTGACCCGTAGCACTCACATCAGTAGCTATTAAGTGCTTTGAAAGGCTGGTCATGGCTCACATCAACACCATTATCCCAGAAACTCTAGACCCACTCCAATTTGCATACCGCCCCAACAGATCCACAGATAATGCAATCTCTATGGCACTCTACACTGCCCTTTCCCACCTGGACAAAAGGAACACCTACAGCTGAAGTCAGAAGTTTAAATATATTTGGCTAAGGTGTATGTAAACTCCGTTTTTCACAATTCCTGACATTTAATCCGAGTAAAAATTCCCCGTCTTAGCTCAGTTAGGATCACCACTTTATTTTTACAGTGTGAAATGTCAGAATAAAAGTAGAGAGAATTATTTATTTCAGCTTTTTATTTATTTCATCACATTCCCAGTGGGTCAGAAGTTTACATGCACTAAATTAGTATTTGGTAGCATTGCCTTTCAATTGTTTAAATTGGGTCAAATGTTTCAGGTAGCCTTCCACAAGCTTCCCACAATAAGTTGGGTGAATTTTGGCCCATTCCTCCTGACAGAGCTGGTGTAATGTTCTATAGGATTGAGGTCAGGGCTTTGTGATGGCCACTCCAATACCTTGACATTGTTGTCCTTAAGCCATTTTGCCACAACTTTGAAAGTATGCTTGGGGTCATTGTTCATTTTGAAGACCCATTTACGACCAAGCTTTAACTTCCTGGCTGTCTTCTTGAGATGTTGCTTCCATATATCCACATAATTTTCCTGCATCATGATGCCATCTATTTTGTGAAGTGAACCAGTCCCTCCTGCAGAAAAGCACCTCACAACATGATGCTGCCACCCCTGTGCTTCACGGTTGGGATGGTGTTCTTCTTGCAAGCCTCCCCCTTTTTCCTCCAAACATAACGATGGTCATTATGGCCAAAGAGTTCTATTTTTGTTTCATCAGACCAGAGGACATATCTCCAAAAAGTATGATCTTTGTCCCCATGTGCAGTTGCAAACCGATTAGTGGCTTCTTCCTTGCTGAGCGGCCTTTCAGGTTATGTCGATATAGGACTCGTTTAACTGTGGATATAGACACTTTTGTACCTGTTTCCTCCAGCCTCTTCACAAGGTCCTTTGCTGTTGTTCTGGGATTGATTTGCCCTTTTCGCACCAAAGTATGTTCATCTCTAGGAGACAGAATGGGTCTCCTTCCTGAGCGGTATGACGGCTGCGTGGTCCCATGGTGTTTATAATTGCGTACTATTGTTTATACAGATTAACGTGGTACCTTCAGGCGTTTGGAAATTGCTCCCAAGGATGAAGGGTCTAAAATTTTGTTTCTGAGGTCTTGGCTGATTTCTTTTGATTTTCCCATGATGTCAAGCAATGAGGCAGAGTTTGAAGGTAGGCCTTGAAATACATCCACAGGTACACCTCCAATTGATTCAAATTATGTCAATTCGCCTATCAGAAGCATCTAAAGCCATGACATCATTTTCTGGAATTTAGCAAGCTGTTTAAAGGCACAGTCAACTTAGTGTATGTAAACTTCTGACCCACTGGAATTGTGATACAAGTGAAATAATCTGTCTGTAGAAAATTGTTGGAAAAATTACTTGTGTCATGCACAAAGTAGATGTCCTAACCGACTTGCAAGAACCGACTAACAAGAAATGTGGTGTGGTTGAAAAACTGGTTTTAATAGGGTAAAGCCCTGGGGGATCCCAACAGCTGAGTGTTGG
Source organism: Oncorhynchus clarkii lewisi (assembly GCF_045791955.1). Classification (NCBI taxonomy): domain Eukaryota; kingdom Metazoa; phylum Chordata; class Actinopteri; order Salmoniformes; family Salmonidae; genus Oncorhynchus; species Oncorhynchus clarkii. The sequence goes on along the minus strand of NC_092173.1, from coordinate 45,373,790 downwards.
TGATCTGGTTACTGGTGTTGGTGATCTGGTTACTGGTGTTGGTGATCTGGTTACTCACTGACACATTGCGTTCGGTTCTGATATAAAAGTAAACGACGCATCAAAGTTATTCTATTCAATCTACTTCAATAATGTATAATTATTAATTACGCTACTAATAAAATGGATAGTAATATGACAGAATGCCTGGGGACTCTCATTTCCACCAGAGAGTAACGGCTAATGTGATTGGATGAGTAACGGTTAATGTGATTGGATGAGTAACGGTTAATGTGATTGGATGAGTAACGGTTAATGTGATTGGATGAGTAACGGTTAATGTGATTGGATGTTAATTATTTGACGAGGCTACCTGTATTTGACATTGTGTTGTTATTTCGCTGAACACTAGATGGTTTAATTTCATTTTTTGGCAGTGAAACTCAGACGAGAGAGAGAAGAAGGAAAAAAAAAAAGTTACAAAAAATTGCGAATGACATTTTTATTTGGTGTACCCCTGACGGCTCGTACCCCCAGTTTGGGAATACCTGGTGTAATGGAATGTATGTCCTTGTGTGGTTTTGTGGATTTTTTTTTACTTATGCAGGCGTCATAGCCAGTCATAAAATAACACAGTACATGTCACAACAGGTCCAAATATACAGTGCATTGCACTTTTTCCACCACTGCCCCTTGTCCCAACCCCTGACCCAGCCCTTGTTCCTGTCCCAGCCCCTGGTCCCAACCCCTGACCCAGACCCTGTTCCTGTCCCAGCCCCTGGTCCAAACCCCTGTTCCTGTCCCAGCCCCTGGTCCTCTCCTTCAGCTTAAATAGCCACCCCTCGGGCCACTGGCCCTCCTTACCTCCAGGTTCTTTCTCCATCTGCTTGGCGGTGGTGCTGGTCTGTCCCAGTTCAGCCTCCAGCCCCTTCCCTCCTCCAACCACCCCATTGTAGATACTGTCCATGGAGGGGGGGCTGCTTCGACTCTTCTGCGGCGAGGGAGGGGGGCTGTCCTTCATCTGACCACCTCCTCCTCCTCCTCTCTCTCCCCCTTGCCGCTCCTTGAGCTTTTTCTGCAGACGCTCGTAGGTCTTGCTGGCCCTTTCGTCGCGGTGGACGAACGGCGGCGGGCGTCCGTGTGGGGAATGAGAATCTGCCGAGACTGGGAGGAGACCAGACACACAGGAATGAGAATCTGCCGAGACTGGGAGGAGACCAGACACACAGAGACACTTAGACATGCAGAACAGGTATGTACAGACACACAGGAATGAGAATCTGCTGAGACTGGGAGGAGACCAGACACACAGACACTTAGACACACAGAACAGGTATGTACAGACACACAGAGACACGCAGACACGCAGAACAGGTATGTACAGACACACAGAGACACTCAGACATGCAGAACAGGTATGTACAGACACACAGGAATGAGAATCTGAGACCAGACACACGCAGAACAGGTATGTACAGACACACACACAGAGCCTTCAGACAGCATTCATACCCCTTGACTTATTCCACATTACAGGGTTACAGCCGGAATTTAAAATGGATTCAATTCAATTGAGATTTGTCTTGAGTCAATAAGTACACAACCCCTTTTGTTTATGTCAAGCCTAAATAAGTTGAGTAAAAAATGTGCTTAACAAATCACATAATAAGGTGTATGGACTCGGTGTGCAATAATAATGCTTAATATGATTTTTGTCATGACTACCTCATCTCTGTACCCCCACAGACAATTATCTGTAAGGTCCCTCAGGCGAGCAGTGAATTTCAAACACAGATTTAACCACAAAGACCAGGAGAGTTTTCCAATGCCTCAAAAAATTAAGGGTAGATGGGTAAATATAAAGCAGACATAAAATATCCCTTTGAACATGGTGAAGTTATTAATTACACTTTGGATGGTGTATCAATACATCCAGTCACTACAAACATACAGGCGTCCTTCCTAACTCAGTTGCCGGAGAGGAAGGAAACCACTCAGGGATTTCACCATGGAGGTCAATGATAACTTTAGAACAGTTACAGAGTTTAATGGCTGTGATAGGAGAAAACGGAGGATGGATCAACAACATTGTAGTTACTCCACAATACGAACCTAAATGACAGAGTGAAAAAAAGGAAGCCTGTATAGAATACAAATATTCAACAACAACAACAAAAAATTGTCCTGAATACAAAGTCAAATCAAATCAAATCAAATTTATTTATATAGCCCTTCGTACATCAGCTGATATCTCAAAGTGCTGTACAGAAACCCAGCCTAAAACCCCAAACAGCAAGCAATGCAGGTGTAGAAGCACGGTGGCTAGGAAAAACTCCCTAGAAAGGCCAAAACCTAGGAAGAAACCTAGAGAGGAACCAGGCTATGTGGGGTGGCCAGTCCTCTTCTGGCTGTGCCGGGTGGAGATTATAACAAAACATGGTCAAGATGTTCAAATGTTCATAAATGAAAGTGTTGTGTTTGGAGCAAATCCAATACAACACATTACGGAGAATAAGAATGTTGGAGGCCACTATGTTCTCAAACGGAACAAGTTTGGAACCACCAAGACTCCTCCTAGAGCTGGCCGCTCGGCCAAACTGAGCAATCAGGGGAGAAAGGCCTTGGTCAGGGAGGTGACCAAGAATCCAATGGTCACTCTGACAGAGCTCTAGTGTTCGTCTATGGAGATGGGAGAACCTTCCAGAAGGACAACCATCTCTGCAGCACTACACCAATCAGGTCTTTATGGTAGAGTGGCCAGACGGAAGCCACTTCTCAGTAAAAGGCACATATGACAGCCTGCTTGGAGTTTGCCAACAGGCACCTAAAGGACTAAACAAGATTCTCTGGTCTGATGAAACCAAGATTTTATTTTTTGGCCTGAATGCCAAGTGTCACGTCTGGAGGAAACCTGGCACCATCCCTAAGGTGAAGCATGGTGGTGGCAGCATCATGCTGTGGGGATGTTTTTTTTCAGTGGCAGGGACTGGGAGACTTGTCAGGATCGAGACAAAGATGAACGGAGCAAATACAGAGAGATCCTTAATGAAAACCTGCTCCAGAGCGCTCTGGACCTCAGACTGGGGTGAAGGTTCACCTTCCAACAGGACAACGACCCAAAGCACACAGCCAAGACAATGCAGGAGTGGCTTCGGGTCAAGTCTCTGAATCTCCTTGATTGGCCCAGCCAGAACCCGGACTTGAACCCGATCGAACATCCCTGGAGAGAACTGAAAATAGCTGTGCAGCGACGCTCCCCATTCAATCTGACAGAGCTTGAGAAGATGTGCAGAGAAGAATGGGAGAAACTCCCCAAATACAGGTGTGCCAAGCTTGTAGCGTCATACCCAAGAAGACTGGAGGCTGTTATCACTGCCAAAGGTTCTTTAACACTGAGTAAATTGGCTGAATATTAATGTAAATGTCACATTTCATATTTTATTTTATAAATTAGCTAAAATGTCTATAAACCTGTTTTTGCTTTGTCATTATGGGGTATTGTGTGTAGATTGATGAGGAAAAACAACAATTGAATCAAATTTAGAATAAGACTGTAAAGTAACAAAACGTGTGAAAAATCAAGGGGTCTGAATACTTTCTGAATGCTCTGTATGTAGTGTATAGTGTGTACTATTTAGTGTATACTATGTAGTGTGTAGCTTATACTATGTAGTACATATCATATAGTGTATAGTGTATACTATGTAGTGTGTAATGTATACTATGTAGTGTATACTATGTAGTGTGTAGTGTATACTATGTAGTATGTAGGGTATACTATGTAGTGTGTACACTATGAAGTGTGTAGTATACACTATGTAGTGTATTCTATGTAGTGTATACTATGTGGTGTGTAGTGTATACTATGTAGTGTATACTATGTAGTGTACACTATGTAGTGTACACTATGTAGTGTACACTATGTAGTGTACACTATGTAGTGTGTAGTGTATACTATGTAGTGTATATACTCACCCTGCTCTGAGTAAATGTGTGCCGGGTGGTACTGTGGTATATACTGGGAGCTCATGTCCCCCACACCCCCCGCCATGCCTGTGTAGAGGTGGGGTGGGGGGGGCAACATGGCGGGGTGGGGGATGAAGGCGGGCAGGTGGGCGTGGGGTGGAGGAGGGGGGTGGTGCAGGGGGGAGTGGCCCCCAGGGTGGAACTCTGGCTGCTGAGGTAAGACCAGAACACGTCGTACTCCATTCTCCTCTATGATCTGATGGACGAAGAGAGCGAGAGAGCGAGGGAGAGGGAGCGAGAGAGAGGTAGGGAGCGAGAGAGAGGTAGGGAGCGAGAGAGAGGTAGGGAGCGAGAGGGGTAGGGAGAGAGAGAGAGCGAGCGAGGTAGGGAGAGAGAGAGAGCGAGCGAGGTAGGGAGAGAGAGAGAGCGAGCGAGGTAGGGAGAGAGAGAGAGCGAGCGAGGTAGGGAGAGAGAGAGAGCGAGCGAGGTAGGGAGAGAGAGCGACCGAGCGAGGTAGGGAGAGAGAGCGAGCGAGCGAGGTAGGGAGAGAGAGCGAGCGAGCGAGGTAGGGAGAGAGAGCGAGCGAGCGAGGTAGGGAGAGAGAGCGAGCGAGCGAGGTAGGGAGAGAGAGCGAGCGAGCGAGGTAGGGAGAGAGAGCGAGCGAGCGAGGTAGGGAGAGAGAGCGAGCGAGCGAGGTAGGGAGAGAGAGCGAGCGAGCGAGGTAGGGAGAGAGAGCGACCGAGCGAGGTAGGGAGAGAGAGCGAGCGAGCGAGGTAGGGAGAGAGAGCGAGCGAGCGAGGTAGGGAGGGAGAGAGAGCGAGCGAGGTAGGGAGAGAGAGCGAGCGAGGTAGGGAGAGAGAGCGAGAGAGGTAGGGAGAGAGAGCGAGAGAGGTAGGGAGAGAGAGCGAGAGAGGTAGGGAGAGAGAGCGAGAGAGGTAGGGAGAGAGAGCGAGAGAGGTAGGGAGAGAGAGCGAGAGAGGTAGGGAGAGAGAGCGAGAGAGGTAGGGAGAGAGAGCGAGAGAGGTAGGGAGAGAGAGCGAGAGAGGTAGGGAGAGAGAGTGAGAGAGGTAGGGAGAGAGAGCGAGAGAGGTAGGGAGAGAGAGCGAGAGGTAGGGAGAGAGAGCGGGAGAGGTAGGGAGAGAGAGCGAGAGTTAGGGAGAGAGCGATGGGGAGAGAAAGAGAGAGAAAACAACAATTATTATTGGTAACTTCTGTATATGATCTGAGACAACAGGTTATTAGGGGTTACAAATGTTTGATTGTGTCTAAGGACGTAGAGTGATTCGGACATGAAATCAGGAGGCCAAAATCAGACTTATGGAAGGAGAACCGGTATGTATAAGCATCTACAGAGCCTTCTGAAAGTATTCGTGCCTGCTGAAGTATTCCACATGTTGTTGTGTTACAGCCTGAATTCAAAATGGATTAAAAAAAACTTTTTTTCCTCACCCATCAGCACACAATAACCCATAATGACAGTGAAAACATGTTTTTTTTAATTTTTTATTCTTGCAATGTCTTGAAAATGAAACACAGAAATCTCATTTACATAAGCAGTCATACACCTGGAGTCAATACATGTTAGAATCAACTTCGGCAGCGATTACAGCTGTGTCTTTCTGGGTAATTCTCTAAGAGTGATTACAGCTGTGTCTTTCTGGGTAATTCTCAAAGAGTGATTACAGCTGTGTCTTTCTGGGTAATTCTCTAAGAGTGATTACAGCTGTGTCTTTCTGGGTAATTCTCTAAGAGTGATTACAGCTGTGTCTTTCTGGGTAATTCTCAAAGAGTGATTACAGCTGTGTCTTTCTGGGTAATTCTCAAAGAGTGATTACAGCTGTGTCTTTCTGGGTAATTCTCAAAGAGTGATTACAGCTGTGTCTTTCTGGGTAATTCTCAAAGAGTGATTACAGCTGTGTCTTTCTGGGTAATTCTCTAAGAGTGATTACAGCTGAGAGTCTTTCGGGGTAAGTCTTAAGAGCTTTGCACACCTGGATTATACAATATGTGTACATTATTCTTGTAAAAATATTTCAAGATCTGTCAGGTTGGTTGTTGATCATTGCTAGACAGCCATTGTTCAAGTCTTGACATAGATTTTGAAGCCAATGTCATTCAATGTCAGGAACATTCAATGTCCTCTTTCTTAGCAACTCGGGTGTAGATTTGCTTTTTAGGTTATTGTCCTGTTGAAAGGTGAATTCATCTCCCGGTGTCTAGTGGACAGCAGCTTGAACCAGGTTTTTCTCTAGGATTTTGCCTGTGCTTAGCCCTATTCAGTTTATTTTTATCCTAAAAAACTCCCTACTTCTTGCCGATGACAAGCATACCCATAACATGATACAGCCACCAACATGCTTGAAAATATGGAGGCAGTTACTCAGTGATGCGCTGTGTTGGATTTGCTCCAAACATTTTCAGGACAAAAATATATAGTTTAATTTTTGTTGCAGTTTTATTTTAGTCCCTTATTGCAAACAGGATGCATGTTTTGGAGTATATATATATTTGTTCTGTACAGGCTTCCTTCTTTTCACTCTGTCCTTTAGCATTCTGGAGTAACTACACTGTTGTTGAGCCATCCTCAGTTTCCTCCTGTACATGCTCCCGAGTAGCACAGTGGTCTAAGGCACTGCATCTCAGTGCAAGAGGCGTCGCTAGTCTCTGGTTCGAATCCAGGCTGCATCACATCCGGCTGTGAATGGGAGTCCCATAAGGCAGAGCACAATTGGCCCAGCCGGTGTAGGCCGTCATTGTAAATAATAATTTGTTCTCAACTGTCTCGCCTAGTTAAATATATTTTTTTATAAAATGTAAAAAAAATAGTAACGGTTTTAAAGTCACCATTGGCCTCCTGGTGAAATCCCTGAGTGGTTTCCTTCCTCTCCGGCATTTGAGTTAGGAAGGACGCCTGTATGTTTGTAGTGACTGGGTGTATTGATACACCATCCAAAGTGTAATTAATAACTTCACCATGCTCAAAGGGATATTCAATATCTGCTTTTTTATATATTCCGTTTATTTAATCTACCAATTCACTGCTCAATTGAGGACCTTACAGGTAACTGTACGTGTGGGGTACAGAGATGTTTAAACACTATTATTGCACACAAAGCAAGTTATCGTGTGACTTGTTAAGCAAACTGTTACGCCTGAACTTTAAGCAACAACAAAGGGCTTGAAAACGTATCGACTCGAAGACATTTTCAGCTTATTGACTAAAACATTTCTAAAACCCGATTCCACTTCCACAGAGTACTTTGTACTTTTTTTAAAAGGTCAAGGGGTCGGAGTACTTTGCGTAGGTCAGTGACCCCCCAAAAATCTAAATTGAATACATTTTAAATTCAGGCTGTAATGTAACAAAATATAAAAAAAAGGTCAAGGGGTCAGAGTACTTTCTGAAGGCACTTTACATTACAAAGGTCAAATCCAATTTAAATTGTAGGTGTGTGTTTGTGTGTCCACGAGACAGGAAGAGAGGGAGCATACCTGTGAAACGTATCCAGGAGGCACATATATTGGAGGCACTGAACCATTAGGGGACATCATGGGAACCTGAGCAGGGCCTACAGAGGAAAAGAAACACATCAACAAGGATTAAAACATTTGTGTCATATTTATCCCCCCCCCCCCCAGGCAAAAGTTCAAGTCAACTTGTATACGTGAAGAAGGCAGACGGATTTCGTATTTCATTTTTTGTTCAATAACCTCCCATTGGTTCAATAGAGAATTTTCTAACCATCTCAATGTGGCCCGCAAGCCTCATCCAACAGTCCAAACGATGCATCACAATGGCAAGTCCACTCAGTCAATATCAGTCTCCTGGAGAGCCTATCGATGTACATCAGCGCATTTTCTAAAAAAAATCGATCAAAGTTTCAAACTGACGCTCTCAGATAAAACTACTACACTGTTAGCGGAACAGACAACTTTACAGGGAGTTCTGAGGAATAACAGCGATCCTCCTGTGTCTGAGGCGGTTATGGATTCATCCCAACTGGCACCGGAATCCTCACGTAAAGGCACTAGCTAGGTAATAGGGAGTCATTTGGGATGCATTGAACCGCAGCTAGCAGAAACTGACAGCTCAGCAGATTGGAAGAGAGAGGGAAGAGAGAGGGAGGGAGAGAGAGAGGGAGGGAGAGAGAGGGGAGAAAGGGAGAGGGAAAAGGAGAGAGGGGAGAGAGAGAGAGGAGAGAGAGAAAGGGAAAGAGATAGCGAGAGGGGAGAGAGCGGGGAGAGAGAGAGCGGGAGAGAGAGAGAGGGAGAGCGGGGAGAGAGGGAGAGCGGGGAGAGAGGGAGAGCGGGGAGAGCAGGGAGAGAGGGGGAGAAGGAGAGAAAGGGAGAAGGAGAGGGGGAGAAGGAGAGAGGGGGAGAGAGAGAGGGGGAGAAGGAGAGAAAGGGAGAAGGAGAGGGGGAGAAGGAGAGAAAGGGAGAAGGAGAGGGAGAGAAGGAGAGAAAGGGAGAAGGAGAGAAAGGGAGAAGGAGAGAGGGAGAAGGAGAGAGGGAGAAGGAGAGAAGGAGAGGAGAGAGGGAGCACTCTGCCTAGCTGGCACTTTCTTTAACACATTCCTGCACTGTGAACGCAGGAGATAAACATGAAAACGAAAGTCCACCACACGTACACACACACACACACACACACACACACTAACCTCCCGACTGTCCTGGCGACAGAGCGTTTCTGTTCATATTGAACGTAGAAGGTAGACGGAGAAAATACAGGTAAAATAGTAGTCTTTTAGTTAGGCTTTAGAGGCCCTCATACAGAGACAGGCTAGTACTGTGCTATTCTATCCCTGCCCCTCCCCCCACTCCCCTGAGTGGTCAGAATAGGCCCCTCCTACCAGTTGTGGAAGTACACATCAGCAGTCAGGACAAAGAACACTTCCGTGTTATGTCTCCTAATCTTTTGAATGGGCTTGACGATTATATCATGAAATTCATGAAAACAATGGTAATTTCAGGGATACAGTCGCTGGGGAAATCCTACACACCACCTGTGCAGTCTTCACACTTTGCCACATTAAATTTACGTTTGATTATTTTTCCTATCGATAGTCTTAGTCCACATTTTGAAAAAGCCAAAGAAAAATTATAGAAATCATCCAAGTTAGAAATTAAATTAGAAATTAAACATTAAAAGGAGGTTGTTTTGATAATAACTTAATACTAGGTGGAAGCAACCAGGCATCAGAGCGGTTCGTCTTTTTGAATACGATGACATACACTGAGTGGACAAAACATTGGAGTCAACATGGGCCAGCCTCCCTGTGGGAAGCATTGGAGTCAACATGGGCCAGCCTCCCAGTGAGGAGCATTGGCGTCAACATGGGCCAGCCTCCCAGTGGGGAGCATTGGAGTCAACATGGGCCAGCCTTCCTGTGGGAAGCATTGGAGTCAACATGGGCCAGCCTACCTGTACGAAGCATTGGAGTCAACATGGGCCAGCCTCCCAGTGGGAAGCATTGGAGTCAACATGGGCCAGCCTCCCTGTACGAAGCATTGGAGTCAACATGGGCCAGCCTCCCAGTGGGAAGCATTGGAGTCAACATGGGCCAGCCTCCCTGTGGGAAGCATTGGAGTCAACATGGGCCAGCCTCCCTGTGGGAAGCATTGGAGTCAACATGGGCCAGCCTCCCAGTGAGGAGCATTGGAGTCAACATGGGCCAGCCTCCCTGTGGGGAGCATTGGAGTCAACATGGGCCAGCCTTCCTGTGGGAAGCATTGGAGTCAACATGGGCCAGCCTACCTGTACGAAGCATTGGAGTCAACATGGGCCAGCCTCCCAGTGGGAAGCATTGGAGTCAACATGGGCCAGCCTCCCTGTGGGAAGCATTGGAGTCAACATGGGCCAGCCTCCCTGTGGGAAGCATTGGAGTCAACATGGGCCAGCCTCCCTGTGGGAAGCATTGGAGTCAACATGGGCCAGCCTCCCTGTGGGAAGCATTGGAGTCAACATGGGCCAGCCTCCCAGTGGGAAGCATTGGAGTCAACATGGGCCAGCCTCCCAGTGGGAAGCATTGGAGTCAACATGGGCCAGCCTCCCAGTACGAAGCATTGGAGTCAACATGGGCCAGCCTCCCAGTACGAAGCATTGGAGTCAACATGGACCACCCTCCCTGTACGAAGCATTGGAGTCAACATGGGCCAGCCTCCCAGTGGGAAGCATTGGAGTCAACATGGGTCAGCCTCCCTGTGGGAAGCATTGGAGTCAACATGGGCCAGCCTTCCTGTACGAAGCATTGGAGTCAACATGGGCCAGCCTCCCAGTACGAAGCATTGGAGTCAACATGGGCCAGCCTCCCAGTACGAAGCATTGGAGTCAACATGGGCCAGCCTCCCAGTGGGAAGCATTGGAGTCAACATGGACCACCCTCCCTGTACGAAGCATTGAAATCAACATGGGCCAGCCTCCCAGTGGGAAGCATTGGAGTCAACATGGGTCAGCCTCCCAGTGGGAAGCATTGGAGTCAACATGGGCCAGCCTCCCAGTAGGAAGCATTGGAGTCAACATGGGCCAGCCTCCCAGTGGGAAGCATTGGAGTCAACATGGGCCAGCCTCCCAGTGGGGAGCATTGGAGTCAACATGGGCCAGCCTCCCAGTGGGAAGCATTGGAGTCAACATGGGCCAGCCTCCCAGTGGGGAGCATTGGAGTCAACATGGGCCAGCCTCCCAGTGGGAAGCATTGGAGTCAACATGGGCCAGCCTCCCAGTGGGGAGCATTGGAGTCAACATGGGCCAGCCTCCCATTGGTCCATCTACCAGCCACTCAGATGTATTATTTTAAATACAAACAAAACACACAAAAAACAGATGATTTAATATTTTTAAAACAACACATGTATTACTAGTAAGAAGTAATGTGGTATTTTATTTCCAGTCTTGTAACCAAAATATCACATGATACAAAAAAAAAAATGTTGCCTGCCCCTTTAAGGGCAGGAGATTACCGTGGCGATGCAACTCGAGGCATGTGCAGGATTGTCGCAGGTGAAAATGTATTGGTCACGGGATTTTGGGTTACTTCTAATGTGCGCCGCTGCTGCCACAACATAATCTCTTTAAAAAATATATATACTTCACTGTGACCTGCTGCTGATCAAGCAGTCTGTTGCTTAGTGAGTGAGTGGTGGGGAGGGACAGAGGGTGGGGGGTGGGGAGGGCCGGTGGGTGGGGGCTGGGGAGGGACAGAGGGTGGGGGGTGTTGAGTGAGTGGAGAGACAGAGGGTGGGGGGTGTTGAGTGAGGAGAGACAGAGGGTGGGGGGTGTTGAGTGAGTGGAGAGACAGAGGGTGGGTATGTTGAGTGAGTGGAGAGACAGAGGGTGGGGGGTGTTGAGTGAGGAGAGACAGAGGGTGGGGGGTGTTGAGTGAGTGGAGAGACAACATGGGCCAGCCTCCCTGTGGGAAGCATTGGAGTCAACATGGGCCAGCCTCCCTGTGGGAAGCATTGGAGTCAACATGGGCCCAGCCTCCCTGTGGCCCATGTTGACTCCAATGCTTCCCACAGGGAGGCTGGCCCATGTTGACTCCAATGCTTCCCACAGGGAGGCTGGCCCATGTTGACTCCAATGCTTCCCACAGGGAGGCTGGCCCATGTTGAGTGAGTGGTGGGGAGGGACAGAGGGTGGGTATGTTGAGTGAGTGGTGGGGAGGGACAGAGGGTGGGTATGTTGAGTGAGTGGTGGGGAGGGACAGAGGGTGGGTATGTTGAGTGAGTGGTGGGGAGGGACAGAGGGTGGGTATGTTGAGTGAGTGGTGGGGAGGGACAGAGGGTGGGTATGTTGAGTGAGTGGTGGGGAGGGACAGAGGGTGGGTATGTTGAGTGAGTGGTGGGGAGGGACAGAGGGTGGGGGGGTGTTGAGTGAGAGGAGAGACAGCAGCACCCGTATGTCATGACAACTTTTTAAATTATTTTTTTACCAGATGTAGGTAGGCTATTTAGGATTGTCATTATGGAGATTATTTCCAAACCTTTTTCTCCGTAAAACGTTAATAAACTAGAACTGATGGCCATCGAGAAATACCAGCGACAGGAAATACCAGCGACAGGAAATACCAGCGACAGGAAATACCAGCGACAGGAAATACCAGCGACAGGAAATACCAGCGACAGGAAATACCAGCGACAGGAAATACCAGCGACAGGAAATACCAGCAACAGGAAAACAACTTTAGGCGCTCTAGACAGCATTACATACATTCGATAGGAGGTGGTTTAAACTGCATTCTAATGTCCACTTTGCTTATGGAAAACCGTAGCAAGTAAAGGGATTACGCAGGTGTATAAAATCATGAAATGGGTTTCCGTGGCCGAGCAGCCGCACACAAGCCTAAGATCACCACGCTCATTGCCAAGCGTTGGCTGGAGTGGTGTAAAGCTCGCCACCATTGAAATCTGGGTTTGGCGGATGCCAGGAGAATGCTACCTGCCCGAATGCATAATACCCAACTGTAAAGTTTGGTGGTGAAAGGAATAATGGTCTGGGGCTGTTTTTCATGGTTCAGGCACCTTAGTTCCAGTGAAGGGAAATCATAACGCTACAGCATACAATAACATTCTAGACGATTCTGTGCTACCAACTTTGTGGCAACAGTTTGGGGAAGGCCCTTTCCTGTTTCAGCATGATAATGCCCCCATGCACAAAGTGAGGTCCATACAGAAATAGTTTGTCGAGATCGGTGTGGAATAACTTGATTAGCCTGACCTTACCCCCATCGAACGCCTTTGGGATGAATTGGACCGCCGACTGCAAGCCAGGCCTAATCTCCCAACATCAGTGCCGGCCTCACTAATGCTCTTGGCTGAATGAAAAACAAGTCCCCACAGCAATGTTCCAACATCTAGTGGAAAGCCTTCCCAGAAGAGTGGAGGCTGTTATAGCAGCAATGTTCCAACATCTAGTGGAAAACCTTCCCAGAAGAGTGGAGGCTGTTATAGCAGCAATGTTCCAACATCTAGTGGAAAGCCCTCCCAGAAGAGTGGAGGCTGTTATAGCAGCAATGCTCCAACATCTAGTGGAAAGCCTTCCCAGAAGAGTGGAGGCTGTTATAGCAGCAATGTTCCAACATCTAGTGGAAAGCCTTCCCAGAAGAGTGGAGGCTGTTGTAGCAGCAATGTTCCAACATCTAGTGGAAAGCCTTCCCAGAAGAGTGGAGGCTGTTATAGCAGCAATGTTCCAACATCTAGTAGAAAGCCTTCCCAGAAGAGTGGAGGCTGTTATAGCAGCATTGTTCCAACATCTAGTGGAAAGCCTTCCCAGAAGAGTGGAGGCTGTTATAGCAGCAATGTTCCAACATTTAGTGGAAAGCCTTCCCAGAAGAGTGGAGGCTGTTATAGCAGCACGGTGGGGGGCAAACTCAATATTAATACACCTTGACAGCAGGTGTCCGCATACATTTGGTCATGTAGCATAATGTTGAAATGTCTATATCACTGGTGTCTTGTGTAACCTACCTACAGCTGGCAAAAGGATTTAATAAATAGCCTGTAACTTCAGTTTATTGTTGTTGTAGCCTTGCGTTATTATGCAATTATTAATGGCCATGTTTAATTAGTGAAAATGGGAAGTTATCAATTGTGAACATGGTCACAGTTCAATCGCAATTGCCGGACCAGCTGTTATTAGAATGCATTAGACAGGCTACAGGTTTTTATTTAGGTTTTTAATCACTGGCTGTTTGTTTACAAGCATAGGCCTATTCAGTTCATATCCATGTTATTAATATTTGATTCAGTGATTGAAATTACAACCCAATCTTTAATAGCCTATTCCATTAAAACCCAATCCTCAATAGCCTATTCCATTTACAACCCAATTCTCAATAGCCTATTCCATTTACAACCCAATCCTCAATAGCCTATTCCATTTACAACCCAATCTTCAATAGCCTATTCCATTAAAACCCAATCCTCAATAGCCTATTCCATTTACAACCCAATCCTCAATAGCCTATTCCATTAAAACCCAATCCTCAATAGCCTATTCCATTACAACCCAATCCTCAATAGCCTATTCCATTTACAACCCAATCCTCAATAGCCTATTCCATTTACAACCCAATATTCAATAGCCTATTCCATTTACAACCCAATCTTCAATAGCCTATTCCATTTACAACCCAATCTTCAATAGCCTATTCCATTTACAACCCAATCCTCAATAGCCTATTCCATTTACAACCCAATCCTCAATAGCCTATTCCATTACAACCCAATCCTCAATAGCCTATTCCATTACAACCCAATCCTCAATAGCCTATTCCACCACGGCAACAGAAGAACTTCTTCCCTCAAATGAGTTTGTCAATTTGAACTAGGCAAGCTGCTAAATCATTCATTTTACTACTTGCCTGGGTTACTGTAGGCTATCTGATGTAGGCCTATCAGGCTCTCGGTCACCTGCATGTAGCTAACCAAACCATGGCAAAGTTTAATTACAATCAGAGACCCAGATTTTAGTCAGTTGGACTGGCCTATGCCTATTGAAATGACAAGTCAATCTAATCTCACAAATAGGCCATTCATTAAAAAAACAGTCTGTAGTAATAACATCATAATTGCCAGAAAATTGCCTTAAGTTCATCACAAGTGTTTCTTGCACAGAAAATTTGAGATTCTCTGTCATTCCTTAAACTCTCCTGTCAGATGTATCTATAGTTATGCACATGCAGATAAGGGATATATTTACAATTATAAACTATGTGGTTTGAGCCCAGAATGCTGATTAACTGAAAGCTGTGGTATATCAGACTGTATTGCACAAGTATGACACAAAAAACAAGTATTTTTTACTGTTCTAATTACTTCGGTAACCAGTTCGCGGCATATTTAAATTCCTTTCATTCACATTAGAGCTCAATAATTATTGTTTTAAATGGAAAACCATATTTTGCTTGTTACGTTGATATTCCTACTTAATTTGCTCGATAAAGTTATGGAAAAAGGGTATACTGACTAAATGAGGCGACCCATGCTGTGAATTTTTTTGGGGGAGGGGGCGAGTTTTCATGCCTTGTGGGTGGGTTTTGAGTGGTCATTTTTGCTAGACCTGGCAACCCTGTGTTTGTGAGACTGAGTCTGACTAGTAGAAACGTCATCTTCTCTTCCCTAGCAGATGAAACTCAAACATTGGGAAAACAACCATGCAACAATTTCAAAGACTTTACTGAGTTACAGTTCATAGAAGGAAATCAGTTAAATTAAATTAATTAATTAGAGTCCAGCCATGAGTGGGCCTGGGAGGGCATAGGCCCACCCACTTGAGTGCCAGGTGGAGCCAGGCCCAGCCAACCAGAATTAGTTTTCCCCCCACAAAAGAGTGGACAGAAATACTCCTCAACACCCCCACATCCTCCGAAGATCCCGCAGGCGAAGAAGCCGTTACACGTGGTCTGTCTTTGTGAGGCCGGTTGGATGTAATGCCAAAATCTCATAAAACAAAAGTTGGAAGCGGCTTACGGTAGAGAAACGAACATTCAATTATCTGGCAACAGCTAGCATTAGTAGCACACTCCCTCAAAACTTGAGACATCTGTGGCGTTGTGTTGTGTGACCAAACTGCACATTTTAGAGTGGGCTTTTATTGTCCCCAGCACAAGGTGCACATGTGTAATGATCATGCTTCTTGATAGGCTACACCTGTCCGGTGGATGGATTATCTTGGCAAAGGAGAAATACTCACTAACAGGGTTGTCAACTAATTTGTGCTCCACATTGTAGAGAAATACGCTTTTGTGCGCTTGGAAAAAATGTTTCAAAATCAACTTTTGTGCGCTTGGAATTTTTTTTTCTTCAAAATCAACTCTTCCCGTGCAACACAGCCTCCAGCCAGGCAGTGTTGCAGCGCGAGGCGGGATAGGCAATATAGGATTTGTAGTTCTTTTGACGTTGGGCGATCATTTTACCAGCTGTGAAACAAAACTGCAAAAATACTTTGAAAAACAGCTAGTGCGGCATTTATTTGACTATAAATGAGATCATAGTGGAATATGCCGGCGCCGCGGAGCCCTGAACACCCAACTACGTCGCTCAGTCTTACCCCGCCAAAGCCAAAAATCGAACCTTATTTGGCAGGTGATAATTTTAGGCCCTTATTGGAGTCGACATGAGCCAGCACCCCTGTGGAACGCTTTCGACACCTTGTAGAGTCCCTGCCCTGATGAATTGAGGCTGTTCTGAGGGAGAAAAGGATGAAAGGGGTGCAACTCAATATCAGGAAGGTGTTTTTAAAATGTTTGGTATACTCCGTGTATATCCATTGCTCAAACTCAGTAAATTTGTTTAGGAATCATTGATAAACAGCAATATTCAAAACCTTGTCTCTGATTTTTTATTTTTTTTATTTTTAAAGCAGATTTAAGTCCGGGTGTAGACTGGACAATTCAGAAACAAGTCAATTCCTCTTTGGGAAGCAATTCTGGTGTGTCTTTGCATAAAAAAAAATGTGTGCAATTGTCCCGCAGAACTCTTCCCCAGCGTAAGGTTGTATATAAAGTTATATTTGTGTTTGTGGATGAAATTACCTCTTCCAGATACCTTTTGATTATGTCCCCCCCCCCCCCCACCCACCCCACTGAAGACCATTCAAAAAGCCTACAATAACTCAAAAACAACAACGCTACTTCCTGGAAAACAACATCACTTACATACTGTGGAAGACAACTCGCTTCTGCCCCCTACAGGCCAACACAAACACTACAGGTTCAGCACAGCAGCTGTTCACTGAACTGTGTTACATCACAAATTGTAAAAAGGTAAATCACCTAGTTAGTGTAGACTCACTATGTCAACATGGGGTAAATCACCTAGTTAGTGTAGACTCACTATGTCAACATGGGGTAAATCACCTAGTTAGTACATCTCCACTATGTCAACATGGGGTAAATCACCTAGTTAGTACATCTCCACTATGTCAACATGGGGTAAATCACCTAGTTAGTGTAGACTCACTATGTCAACATGGGGTAAATCACCTAGTTAGTACATCTCCACTATGTCAACATGGGGTAAATCACCTAGTTAGTACATCTCCACTATGTCAACATGGGGTAAATCACCTAGTTAGTACATCTCCACTATGTCAACATGGGGTAAATCACCTGATGATCCAGGACGGAGTAGCAGTAGCAGAGAACACTACAGTTGCTCGATATCCTGTTGGGTTTCCATGGAGAGGAAAGATGACAGGGTCACAGTCACACTAACCAGGGACACACACACACAGCTGGGTCACTCTACCCTATAAGCACATCTGAATGAAACAACCCTGTCTCCTCTATCTACCACTGCAGTATGTGCACAAAAGGATAGGATCGAAGTAAGCTCCATTTGTGGAATTTGTAATAGGCTAAATGCTAAATGGTATATGGACTTTGTAAGAAATTCCATAAAATGTTTCATAAAAATTTATGATTATTTTAAACATCTACACTACATGACCAAAAGTATGTGGACACCTATTTTTTTTTTTTTTATTTCACCTTTATTTAACCAGGTAGGCTAGTTGAGAACACCTTTATTTAACCAGGTAGGCTAGTTGAGAACACCTTTATTTAACCAGGTAGGCTAGTTGAGAACACCTTTATTTAACCAGGTAGGCTAGTTGAGAACACCTTTATTTAACCAGGTAGGCTAGTTGAGAACACCTTTATTTAACCAGGTAGGCTAGTTGAGAACACCTTTATTTAACCAGGTAGGCTAGTTGAGAACACCTTTATTTAACCAGGTAGGCTAGTTGAGAACAAGTTCTCATTTGCAACTGCGACCTGGCCAAGATAAGGCATAGCAGTGTGAACAGACAACAGAGTTACACATGGAGTAAACAATTAACAAGTCAATAACACAGTAGAAAAAAGGGGAGTCTATATATACATTGTGTGCAAAAGGCATGAGAAGGTAGGCAAATAATTACAATTATGCAGATTAACACTGGAGTGATAAATGATCAGATGGTTATGTACAGGTAGAGATATTGGTGTGCAAAAGAGCAGAAAAATAAATAAAAACAGTATGGGGATGAGGTAGGTGAAAATGGGTGGGCTATTTACCAATAGACTATGTACAGCTGCAGCGATCGGTTAGCTGCTCAGATAGCAGATGTTTGAAGTTGGTGAGGGAGATAAAAGTCTCCAACTTCAGCGATTTTTGCAATTCGTTCCAGTCACAGGCAGCAGAGAACTGGAACGAAAGGCGGCCAAATGAGGTGTTGGCTTTAGGGATGATCAGTGAGATACACCTGCTGGAGCGCGTGCTACGGATGGGTGTTGCCATCGTAACCAGTGAACTAGTAACCAGTGAACTATGCTTCAAACATCTCATCATGGGGTTATTAATAGGTCACCTGCTCATCCAACAGCTTGTTCCAAAATCATGGGCATTAACATGGAGTTGGTCCCCCCCCTTTGCTGCTATAACAGCCTCCACTCTTCTGGGAAGGCTTTCCACTAGATGTTGGAAGATTGCTGCAGGGATTTGCTTCCATTCAGCCACAAGAACATTAGTGAGGTTGGGAACACTGATGTTGGGCGATTAGGCCTGGCTCGCAGTCGGCGTTCCAATTCATCCCAAAAGTGTTCTATGGGGTTGAGGTCAGGGCTCTGAGCAGGCTAGTCAAGTTCTTCCACAAAGATCGACAAACCAATTCTGTATGGGCCTTGCTTTGTGCACGGGGGCATTGTCATGCTGAAACAGGGAAGGGCCTTCCCCAAACTGTTCCCAACAAAGTTGGAAGCACAGAATCGTCTAGAATGTTATTGTATGCTGTAGCGTTAAGATTTCCCTTGACTGGAACTAAGGGGCCCGAACCATGAAAAATAGATCCAGACCATTATTCCTCCTCCACCAAACTTTACAGTTGGCACTATGCATTAGGGCAGGTAGCGTTCTCCTGGCATCCTCTAAACCCAGATTAGTCCGTCGGACTGCCAGATGGTGAAGCTTGATTCATCACTCCAGAGAACACGTTTCCACTGCTCAATGGAGGCGAGTTTTACACCCCTCCAGCCGACGCTCTGCATTGCGCATGGTAATCTTAAGCTTGTGTGCGGCTGCTCGGCCATGAAAAACCATTTCATGAAGCTTGCTGAAATTGCTTCCAGAGGCAGTTTGGAACTCGGAGGGAGTGTTGCAACCGAGGACAGACGATTTTATACACAGACGGGACAGTAGTGGAGAAAGTGGAAAGTTAAGTTCCTCGGCGTACACATCACAGACAAACTGAAATGGTCCACCCACACAGACAGCATGGTGAAGACAACGCAACAGATCCTCTTCAACCTCAGGAGGCTGATAAAATTTTGCTTGTCACCTAAAACCCTCACAAACCTTTACAGATGCACAATCGAGAGCATCCTGTCGGGCTGTATCACCGCCTGGTACAGCAACTGCACCGTCCTCAACTGCAAACCTCTCCAGAGGGGAGTGCGGTCTGCACAACGCATCACTGAGGGAAAACTTCCTCCCCCTCCACAACACCCAATGTCACAGGAAAGTCAAAAAGATCATCAAGGACAACAACCACCCGAGCCACTGCCTGTTCACCCCACTACAATCCAGAAGACGAGGTCAGTACAGGTGCATCAAAGCTGTGGAACGAGAGACTGAAAAACAGCTTCTATCTATCTCAAGGCCATCAGACTGTTAAAGAGCCGCCACTAACAGAGAGGCTGCTGCCTACACATACAGACTCAAATCATTGACCACTTTAATAAATGGATGTAATAAAAGGTATCACTAGTCACTTTATATAATGACACTTTAATAATGTTTTCAAACCCTACATTACTCATCTCATATGTATATACTGTATTTTAAACTATCTATGCCGCACAGCCATCGCTCATCCATTATTCTTTATGTACACATTCTTATTCCATCCCCTTACATCGAGTGTATTAGGTAGCTGTTGGGGAATTGTTAGATAGTACTGCACTGTCGGGAACTAGAAGCACAAGCATTTCGCTACACTCACATTAACATCTGCATGTGACCAATAAAATGTGATTGTTTTTTTCATGCCATGTGCCCCATCACTCGCCACTCCCGTTCTGTGAGCTTGTGTGGCCTACCACTCCACGGCTGAGCCGTTGTTGCTCCTAGACGTGTCCACCTCACAATAACAGCACTTACAGTTGACCGTAGCAACTCTTAGCAGGGTAGAAATTTGACAAACTGACTTGTTGGAAAGGTGGCATCATATGGACGGTGGCACATTGAAAGTCACTGAGCTCTTCAGTTCGGGGCCATTCTACTACCAATATGGAGATTGGATGGCTGTGTTCTCGATTCTATACACTATCGGCAACGGGTGTGGCTGAAATAGCCGAAACCACTCATTTGAAGGTGTGTCCAAATATTTTTTGTGTATATATAATGTATTTAGATCATCAAAAGACCCATTGGCTAGACTGAGGAAATAGCCTATAGGATAGTCTAACTGATGAGCTACCTGTGAGTCACTCATTATTCCAACTGTAGAAGAAAAGGTTGTATAACAGACAAAGAAAATAGGGAGCTAACAGGGAGCATCCCTCTACCTGATCGTCTCCTTTAATTGTCTTCTCCTGTCCTCTTCCCTCATCTCCTACTCTGCCATACAGACTCTCTCCACACAGACAGCCATTGATTTTCAGATGAAAGATTATCATGTTGTACAGAAGGCAGAAGAGCACACTCTGCCTTCCAACCATCGACTCTGGCTTTGAGGTAAACAGATAACGTTGTCGCCACGTCAGCTCGCCACATCCTCAACTACAGACCTTACTGATGGAGGGGGGGCGAGGGAGCGAGAGAGAGAGCGCTTCCTTCACTGTAGTTAGCAGTGCCACAGCAGAGCAACAGGCTAGTAGCTAGCCTAGCTGGTGATGAGAGGAGATTGGGGTGCTAGCCTATAGTATAGCAGCTAGCCTATATAATCAGTATAATTCCCTTGTCCTGGCTGCCAATCGCTGTGCTCCGAAGCACCTCTCACTCCCATGGCTCTCTCTGACGCCTTCACTGATCAGAAGGAAGCGCAGCTACCAGTGACCGAACGGGAAGCGTCCTTCGTAACGCAGCAATGCGCACACAGTAGTAGGCTAAACGCGAGAGAAGAGTTCAAGGTTCAACAACTAGCATGGGTTGCTAATATGACTAGGATTGTATTTTTTGGCTGCTGGACAACAGAATAAAGTTGATTTGAAAACCAATATAACATGAGAAATACTGATTTTGTAAACAGAGTGTTCATAAAATAATCCCCTTAACATTCATATGGTCGGAATTTGGCTCGGCTACTTTGAAACACGGCAAGACATGCCTCTTAAAATTGTTTATACCGGTTGCAAGACCCACTGGTTGATGCTTATTGATAAAACCCTCTTAGGCCTCACTCCCCCCTATCTGAGATATCTACTGCAGCCCTCATCCTCCACATACAACACCCGTTCTGCCAGTCACATTCTGTTAAAGTTACCCAAAGCACACACACCCCTGAGTCTCTACTCTTTTCAGTTCACTGCAGCTAGCGACTGGAACGAGCTGCAACAAACACTCAAACTGGACCGTTTTATCTCCAATCTCTTCATTCAATGACTCAATCATGGAGACTCTTACTAACCGTGGTGGCTGCTTTGTGTGATGTGTTGTTGTCTCTACCTTCTTGCCCTTTGTGCTGTTGTCTGTGCCCAATAATGTTCGTACCCTGGGTTGCTGTCATGTTGTGTTGCTAACATGCGGTGTTGTCATGTGTTGCTGCCATGCCATGCTATTTTGTTGTCTCTTGTCGTGATGTGTGTTTTGTCCTATAATTTTTAATCCCAGGCCCCCGTCCCCGCAGGAGGCCTTTTGCAAATAAGAATTTGTTCTTAAAACGGACTTCCTAGTAAAATAAAAAATAAATGTTTATGGTTAAATAGTTTCAAAATATTGACTGCCTCCGCTGAGATTGCTTGGTGGGTGATGTTGCGGTGCGCAACAGGGCTTTCTGACCTATCGGAACACAGCGAGCCACGAGTATGTCGACAGAATCAAGTTTTTGGACGTTAATATTAAACCTATTCACACGTGAGTTCCAAAATATGTGTCACGGTCGGCCCCAGCGATATCAGAAGTACACGTGATAATTATGCAACAGGACAGTTAACCCGCGCTGCCCCTCAAACCACGACACGCTGCCTGCCCATTATCTATAGACTATGTTTCAACTTACTTTCTAACAACTTTCATTTTCAAACAGTTTGAATTGAGGTGTGTACCGCCTCATTAATTCAAATATACTTTAGTGTAACCCATTCCACTGTTGCGGACAATTTATGTATGAGGCTTTAGTGAGCAGGACAAACTTCTCTCTTTGAAGAGAGCCTAAGCACTTCCCCAGATCAAGTATGATAACATTTGAGCACATTCTCTGGCTGGAACATGCATTGCCTTCATTGTTGTTTTCCTTACAAATAATAACTTTGGACATGTGAGCTTTCTAATCAAATTAAGGGCCTTATTTTCTGTATATCGTTTCGACAGAGCATTCGAAAAGTATTCAGACCCATTTTTTGCCACATTTTCTTACGTTACAGACTTATTCTAAAAATGAATCAATTGTTTTTTTCCCTCAATCTACTCACAATACTCCACAAAGCAAAACATTTTTTTTTGAAAAAAATGAAATATGACATTTACATAAGTATTCAGACACTTTACTCAGTACTTTGTTGAAGCACCTTTGGCAGTGATTACAGCCTCGAATCCTCTTGGGTATGGCGCTACAAGCTTGGCACACCTGTATTTGGGGAGTTTCTCCCATTCTTCTCTGCAGAGCCTCTCAAGCTCTGTCTGGTTGGATGGGGCGCGTCACTGCACAGCTATTTTCAGGTCTCTCCAGAGATGTTTGATCGTGTTCAAGTTCGGGCCACTCAAGGACATTGAGACTTGTCCCAAAGCCACTCACGCATAGTCTTGGCTGTGTGCTTAGGGTCATTGTCCTGTTGGAAGGTGAACCTTCGCCCCAGTCTGAGGTCCTGAGCAGGCCTTCATAAAGGATCTCTGACATTTGCTCCGTTCATCTTTGCCTCGAGATGGTGACTGGTCTCCCAGTCCATGCAGCTGAAAATAAATCCCCACAGCATGATGCCCTCACCACCATGCTTCACCGTAGGGATGTTGCCAGGTTTCCTCAAGACGTGACGCTTGGCATTCAGGCCAAAGAGTTCAATCTTGGTTTCATCAGACTAGAAAATCTTGTTTCGCATGATCTGAGAGTCTTCAGGTGCCTTTTGGCAAACTACAAGCGGGCTGTCATGCCTTTTACTGAGGAGTGGCTTCCGTCTGGCCACTCTACCATAAAGGCCTGATTGGTGGAGTACTGCAGAGATGGTTGTCCTTCTGGAAGGCTCTCTCATCTCCACAGAGGAACTCTGGAGCTCTGGCAGAGTGACCACAGGGTTCTTGGTCACCTCCCTGACCAAGGCCCTTCTCCCCCGATTGCTCAGTTTGTCCGGGCGGCTAGTTCTAGGAAGAGTCTTGGTGGTTCCAAACTTATTCCATTTAAGAATGATGCAGGCCACTGGGTGCTTGGGGACCTTCAATGCTGCAGATATTTGTTGGTACCCTTCCCCAGAAGTGTGCCGACACAATCCTGCCTGGGAGCTCTACGGACAATTCTTTGACCTCATGGCTTGGTTTTTACTCCGACATGCACTGTCAACTGTGGGACCTTATAGACAGGTGTTTGCCATTCCAAATCATGTCCAATCAATAACATTTACCACCGGTGGACACAAATCAAGTTGTAGAAACATTTAAGGATGATCAATGGAAACAGGATGGACCTGAGCTCAATTTCGAGTCTCATAGGTCTGAATAATAATGTAAATAAGGTATGTTTAAAAAAATATATGCAAATGGTCTGAAAACTTTCCGAAGGCCGCTGTATGGAGCATAAGGTTTTACAGTTTTTCACGTTTTCAAGTTCTGGTTACATTCCGATTCTTGCATAGATGTAAATGTAAATAGTCCGGGTGGCCATTTGATTAGTTCAGCAGTCTTATGGGAAGAAGCTGTTAAGGAGCCTTTTGGACCTAGACTTGGTGCCCCAGTACCGCTTGCCGTGCGATAGCAGAGAGAACAAATGGCCACCAGACTATTACATTGACCCCACTCCATTTTGTTTTGAACACTGCTGCTACTCGCTGTTTATTATCTACACCAGGTATTCTCAAACTGGGGTACGTACGCGCAAAGCCATTGGGGCTAGGCCAAATAAAAATGTGATAAACATTTTTTTTAATTTTTAAAATAATTATCTTCACATTTTCTAACTGTCCATTTATATTTTCCAACGGGGCTATATATTTGGGTGAGTTTTTTTTTTCTTCCTCGAACTGAGTAGCCTCATTTCACTGCCAAAAGTAAAATTAAACCATCTAGCAAAATAACAATAATAACAAACAGAAAATAACAATGTCAAAGCATTAACATCCAATCACATTAACCGTTACTCTCTCGCGGGAATTCCACTAACGGTCTGGAGTAGGCAAGCGTAGCTGCTGCTCATTCTGTTTGCTTGAACCTGGATAAATGGCCCGCGTCCATAGACACACAAACCAGCTCTACTGGTAGTACTGCTAATACCAGCAGTACTACACCTGTATCTGTCGACAACACAAGTTGTTCTGCTACCACGAGCACATCCAATGCTAGCATCAGTAATTCTACATTTGTTGTTAGCCCAGCTAGCATGGACACTGACTGTTGTTAATCTGATGCAGCCGTAGAGCTACTGCCCCCTGACCCGGGAAAGCACCAAGCTACTGCCCCCTGACCCGGGAAAGCACCAAGCTACTGCCCCCTGACCCGGGAAAGCACCAAGCTACTGCCCCCTGACCCGGGAAAGCACCAAGCTACTGCCCCCTGACCCGGGAAAGCACCAAGCTACTGCCCCCTGACCCGGGAAAGCACCAAGCTACTGCCCCCTGACCCGGGAAAGCACCAAGCTACTGCCCCCTGACCCGGGAAAGCACCAAGCTACTGCCCCCTGACCCGGGAAAGCACCAAGCTACGGCCCCCTGACCCGGGAAAGCACCAAGCTACGGCCCCCTGACCCGGGAAAGCACCAAGCTACTGCCCCTGACCCAGGAAAGCACCAAGCTACTGCCCCCTGACCCGGAAAAGCACCAAGCTACTGCCCCTGACCCGGGAAAGCACCAAGCTACTGCCCCCTGACCCGGGAAAGCACCAAGCTATTAGAAACAAGCATTTAGAAACAAAACAGACCAATTTGAAAAATAAGCCACAGGAGTTTTTTGAGTGAGAATTAAGATGATTTCGAGTAGTAAGACATGTATAAAAGCAACAGATACCATTAATAAGAAGGGACTAGAAGCGTCTTATATGGTGAGCTACCTAGTGGCTGGGACAGGCAAGACCCATACTATTGTGGAGGAGTGGCTGGGACAGGCAAGCCCCATACTATTGTGGAGGACTTCATTCTCCCTGCTGTCGCAGATATGGCTGGGACAATGCTGGGGGAAAAGGCCCCAAAGACTATACAGACAAACAACACTGCTTCACGACACATCAGTGACATGGCCTGGCACAGCTCCATTACATTTATGGGGGGTCAATTAAGGAAGACATCCTCTTCTGGAAACCAGGACAACATGAGAGAATACTTTTAAAGTACTGGACAGCTGTGTGATATCAAATGAACTTTGGTGGTCAAGATGTGTTGGTATCTGTACTGATGGAGCAAAAGCCATGACAGGGAGACATAGTGGAGTGGTAACGCGCGTGGAAGCAGTTTCTCTCAACGCCACTTGGGTACACTGCAGCATCCACCGAGAGGCTCTTGGGTACACTGCAGCATCCACCGAGAGACTCTTGCTGCCAAGGGAATGCCTGACAGCTTGAAAGACGTTTTGGACACTACAGTGAAAATTGTTAACTTTGTTAAAGCAAGGCCCCTGAACTCTCGTGTATTTTCTGCACTATGCAATGATATGGGCAGCGACCAGGTAACGCGTTTACAACATATAGAAGTGCGCAGGTTATCAAGGGGGCAAAGTATTGACACGTTTTATTGAATTGAGAGACGAGCTTGAAGTTTTCTTTACTGACCATAATGTTCACTTGTCTGACCGCTTGTATGATGACTAGTTTCTCACACGACTGGCCTGTCTGGGTGATGTTTTTTCTCGTCTGAATGATCTGAATCTAGGTTTACAGGAACTCTCCACAACTATATTCAATGTGCGGGACAAAATTGAGGCTGTGATTAAGAAGTTGGAGCTCTTCTCTGTCTGCATTAACAAGGACGACGCACAGGTCTCTCCATCATTGTATGACTTTTTGTGTGCAAATTAAGGACAATGTCAAATGTGATATAGCGACGAACCTGAGTGAGTTGGGTTCGCAATTACGGATGACACAAACAACTGGATTTGTTATCCCTTTCATGCTCTGCCTCCAGTCCACTTACTGATATCTGAACAAGAGAGCCTCATCGAAATTGCAACAAGCGGTTCTGTGAAAATTGAATTGAATCAGAAGCCACTGACAGATTTTTGGATTGGGCTGCGCTCAGAGTATCCTGCCTTGGCAAATCGAGCTGTTAAGACACTGATGCCCTTTGCAACCATGTACCTATGTGAGAGTGGATTCTCAGCCATCACTAGCATAAAAACTAAATACAGGCACAGACTGTGTGTGGAAAATTATTTAAGACCGAGACTCCAATACAACCCAACATTGCAGAGTTATGTGCATCCTTTAAAGCACACCCTTCTCATTAACCTGTGGTGAGTTATTCACAGTTTTCAATTAACAAATAAAGTTTAATATGTAAAATGGTTAAATAAAGAGCAAAATGATTGATTATTATTATTTGTGCCCTGGTCCTATAAGAGCTCTTGGTCACTTCCCATGAGCCGGGTTGTGACAAAAACTCACACTCATTCTTATGTTTAATAAATGTATCGTATAGTGTGTTTGTGGCCAGGCTTACAATGACGGCAAAGAACAACATTTGAGAGTGCACTGACCCTGGTGCTAGAGGGGGTACAGCTGACCCTGGTGCTAGAGGGGGTACAGCTGGAGGTTGAATGTTTGAAGGAAACACTGCTCTATTCATAGTCACTACCTACCCCACTAACCTGCACCCTGACTCGGTACCGGTTCCCCCTGGATATTTTTATTTTATATTTAGTTAACCTTTGATTAACTAGGCAAGTCAGTTAAGAACAAGTTCTTATTTACAATGACAGGTCTAGGAACAGTGGGTTAAACTGCCTTGTTCAGGGGCAGAACGACAGATTTTTACCTTGTCAGCTCGGGGATTCAATACGGCAACCTTTAGCTTCCCAGTCCAACGCTCCAACCACTAAGCTACCTGCCTCCTCTAACCGCTAGGCTACCTGTCTCCTCCAACACCTAGGCTACCTGTCTCCTCCAACGACTAGGCTACCTGTCTCCTCCAACCACTAGGCTACCTGTCTCCTCCAACCACTAGGCTACCTGCTCTAACCACTAGGCTACCTGCCTCCTCTAACCACTAGGCTACCTGCCTCCTCTAACCACTAGGCTACCTGCCTCCTCTAACCACTAGGCTACCTGCTCTAACCACTAGGCTACCTACCTCCTCTACACTCTAACCACTAGGCTACCTGCTCTAACCACTAGGCTACCTGTCTCCTCCAACCACTAGGCTACCTGTCTCCTCCAACCACTAGGCTACCTGTCTCCTCCAACCACTAGGCTACCTGCTCTAACCACTAGGCTACCTGTCTCCTCTAACCACTAGGCTACCTACCTCCTCTACACTCTAACCACTAGGCTACCTGCTCTAACCACTAGGCTACCTGTCTCCTCTAACCACTAGGCTACCTACCTCCTCTACACTCTAACCACTAGACTACCTACCTCCTCTACACTCTAACCACTAGACTACCTACCTCCTCTACACTCTAACCACTAGGCTACCTGTCACCTCTACACTCTAACCACTAGAATACCTACCTCCTCTACACTCTAACCACTAGGCTACATGCCTCCTCTAACCACTAGGCTACCTGCCTCCTCTAACCACTAGGCTACCTGCTCTAACCACTAGGCTACCTGTCTCCTCTAACCACTAGGCTACCTCTACACTCTAACCACTAGACTACCTACCTCCTCTACACTCTAACCACTAGACTACCTACCTCCTCTACACTCTAACCACTAGACTACCTACCTCCTCTACATTCTAACCACTAGACTACCTACCTCCTCTACACTCTAACCACTAGACTACCTACCTCCTCTACACTCTAACCACTAGGCTACCTACCTCCTCTACACTCTAACCACTAGGCTACCTAACTCCTCTACACTCTAACCACTAGGCTACCTGCTCTAACCACTAGGCTACCTGTCTCCTCCAACCACTAGGCTACCTGTCTCCTCCAACCACTAGGCTACCTGTCTCCTCCAACCACTAGGCTACCTACCTCCTCTACACTCTAACCACTAGACTACCTACCTCCTCTACACTCTAACCACTAGACTACCTACCTCCTCTACACTAACCACTAGGCTACCTGTCACCTCTACACTCTAACCACTAGAATACCTACCTCCTCTACACTCTAACCACTAGGCTACCTGCCTCCTCTAACCACTAGGCTACCTGCCTCCTCTAACCACTAGGCTACCTGCCTCCTCTAACCACTAGGCTACCTGCCTCCTCTAACCACTAGGCTACCTGCTCTAACCACTAGGCTACCTGTCTCCTCTAACCACTAGGCTACCTACCTCCTCTACACTCTAACCACTAGGCTACCTCCTCCAACCACTAGGCTACCTGTCTCCTCTAACCACTAGGCTACCTACCTCCTCTACACTCTAACCACTAGGCTACCTCCTCCAACCACTAGGCTACCTGTCTCCTCTAACCACTAGGCTACCTACCTCCTCTACACTCTAACCACTAGGCTACCTGCTCTAACCACTAGGCTACCTGTCTCCTCTAACCACTAGGCTACCTACCTCCTCTACACTCTAACCACTAGACTACCTACCTCCTCTACACTCTAACCACTAGACTACCTACCTCCTCTACACTCTAACCACTAGACTACCTACCTCCTCTACACTCTAACCACTAGACTACCTACCTCCTCTACACTCTAACCACTAGACTACCTACCTCCTCTACACTCTAACCACTAGGCTACCTGTCACCTCTACACTCTAACCACTAGACTACCTACCTCCTCTACACTCTAACCACTAGACTACTTATTGTTATGTTATTATGTTACTTTATGTAAAAAATATATTTCCATAACTCTTCTTGAACTGCACTGTTGGTTAAAGGGCTTGTCAGTCAGCATTTCACGGTAAAGTCTATACTTGTTGTATTCAGCATTTCACGGTAAAGTCTATACTTGTTGTATTCAGCATTTCACGGTAAAGTCTATACTTGTTGTATTCAGCATTTCACGGTAAAGTCTATACTTGTTGTATTCAGCATTTCACGGTAAAGTCTATACACTTGTTGTATTCAGCATTTCACGGTAAAGTCTATACTTGTTGTATTCAGCATTTCACGGTAAAGTCTATACTTGTTGTATTCAGCATTTCACGGTAAAGTCTATACACTTGTTGTATTCAGCATTTCACGGTAAAGTCTATACTTGTTGTATTCAGCATTTCACGGTAAAGTCTATACTTGTTGTATTCAGCATTTCACGGTAAAGTCTATACTTGTTGTATTCAGCATTTCACGGTAAAGTCTATACTTGTTGTATTCAGCATTTCACGGTAAAGTCTATACTTGTTGTATTCAGCATTTCACGGTAAAGTCTATACTTGTTGTATTCAGCATTTCACGGTAAAGTCTATACTTGTTGTATTCAGCATTTCACGGTAAAGTCTATACACTTGTTGTATTCAGCATTTCACGGTAAAGTCTATACTTGTTGTATTCAGCATT
Source organism: Oncorhynchus clarkii lewisi (assembly GCF_045791955.1). Lineage (NCBI taxonomy): Eukaryota > Metazoa > Chordata > Actinopteri > Salmoniformes > Salmonidae > Oncorhynchus > Oncorhynchus clarkii. The sequence goes on along the minus strand of NC_092173.1, from coordinate 45,343,894 downwards.
TCACGGCAAAGTCTATACTTGTTGTATTCAGCATTTCACGGTAAAGTCTATACTTGTTGTATTCAGCATTTCACGGTAAAGTCTATACTTGTTGTATTCAGCATTTCACGGTAAAGTCTGTACTTGTTGTATTCAGCATTTCACGGTAAAGTCTATACTTGTTGTATTCAGCATTTCACGGTAAGGTCAACACTTGTTGTATTTGGCGCGTGTGACTAATAAAGTTTGATTTGAGTATGGGAGCCTAACCAAACCAGCTGAACTGAAGCACATGAGAGAGAGAGAGAGAGAGAGAGACACACAGTGAGGGGGGGTGTAGTGTAGAGAGGGAGTGAGAATGGAAAAAAAAACACCTACTCTTTTACATCAGACTGACGCACGACTGCTGCCAGGAATCAGATACAAAAAGCCACCTCCCCTCCATCCATCCATCTCCTCTCTCTTTCTCTCCCGCCATCCAACTCCACTCCCCTCATCCTTCCCCACCCTCTCTCTCTCCCTCCCTCCCTCCTTCGCTCTCCCTCCTTTCTCTCTCCAGCCCCACGCTCTCCCTCCCTCCCTGCAGCCCCTCGCTCTCCCTCCCTCCATCCCGTCTCCCTCCCCTTTCTCTCTCCAGCCCCTCACTCTCCCTCCCTCCCTCCAGCCCCTCACTCTCCCTCCCTCTCTCCCTCCACCCCTCTCTCCCTCCACCCCTCGCTCCCTCCACCCCTCGCTCCCTCCACCCCTCGCTCCCTCCACCCCTCGCTCCCTCCACCCCTCTCTCCCTCCACCCCTCTCTCCCTCCACCCCTCTCTCGCTCTCTCCCTCCCTCCTTCGCTCTCCCTCCTTTCTCTCTCCAGCCCCTCGCTCTCCCTCCCTCCCTGCAGCCCCTCGCTCTCCCTCCCTCCATCCCGTCTCCCTCCCCTTTCTCTCTCCAGCCCCTCACTCTCCCTCCCTCCCTCCAGCCCCTCACTCTCCCTCCCTCTCTCCCTCCACCCCTCTCTCCCTCCACCCCTCTCTCCCTCCACCCCTCGCTCCCTCCACCCCTCGCTCCCTCCACCCCTCGCTCCCTCCACCCCTCTCTCCCTCCACCCCTCTCTCCCTCCACCCCTCTCTCGCTCTCTCCCTCCACCCCTCTCTCCCTCCACCCCCTCGCTCTCCCTCCCTCTCTCCCTCCACCCCTCTCTCCCTCCACCCCTCGCTCCCTCCACCCCTCTCTCCCTCCACCCACCCCTCTCTCCCTCCATCCCGTCTCCCTCCCCTTTCTCTCTCCAGCCCCTCACTCTCCCTCCCTCGCTCCCTCTCTCCCTCGCTCCCTCTCTCCCTCCACCCCTCTCTCCCTCCACCCCCCTCTCCCTCCACCCCCTCGCTCCCTCCACCCCCTCTCTCCCTCCCTCGCTCCCTCCACCCCTCTCTCCCTCCACCCCCTCGCTCTCCCTCCCTCTCTCCCTCCACCCCTCTCTCCCTCCACCCCCTCGCTCTCCCTCCCTCTCTCCCTCCACCCCTCGCTCCCTCCACCCCTCTCTCCCTCCACCCCTCCCTCCCTCCATCCCGTCTCTCTCCCCTTTCTCTCTCCAGCCCCTCACTCTCCCTCCCTCCCTCCAGCCCCTCGCTCTCCCTCCCGCCCCTCGCTCTCCACCCCTCTCTCCCTCCACCCCTCGCTCCCTCCACCCCTCGCTCCCTCCCTCTCTCCCTCCCTCTCTCCCTCCACCCCTCGCTCCCTCCACCCCTCTCTCCCTCCCTCCCTCTCTCCACCCCTCTCTCCCTCCACCCCTCGCTCCCTCCACCCCTCTCTTCCTCCACCCCTCCCTCCCTCCATCCCGTCTCCCTCCCCTTTCTCTCTCCAGCCCCTCACTCTCCCTCCCGCCCCTCGCTCTCCCTCCCGCCCCTCGCTCTCCCTCCCGCCCCTCGCTCTCCACCCCTCTCTCCCTCCACCCCTCTCTCCCTCCACCCATCTCTCCCTCCACCCCTCGCTCCCTACCAGCCCTCTCTCCCTACCAGCCCTCTCTCCAGCCATTCCACTGAAGACCAAGATAAGGAATAACCTAGAGCCCCCTCTCATCTTTATAGCAACAGTTCCTATTGCAGCCCCATTAGGCCTCCTGCACATTCACAGTGGCAGGTAGTCTAGTGGTTAGAGTGTAGAGGAGGTAGGTAGTCTAGTGGTTAGAGTGTAGAGGAGACAGGTAGCCTAGTGGTTAGAGGCAGCGTAGCCTAGTGGTTAGAGTGTAGAGGAGGCAGGTACAGCCTGCTCTGACTGGGCTGTGGTACGAGTCAGAGAGACAGAAAAATAGAGAGACGGTGTACAAGATTAATTGAGACAGAGAGGCAAGGGAGAGGGAGAGGCGAGTAGTAGAGGTAGAGATGTGAAGGGAGAGAGGTAGAGAGAGAGAGGAGCAGAGAAGTCCTGGCCAGAGGACTCAGGTTAATAATGCCACTGACACTAAGGGCTGGGGTCCGGATTAACAGAGAGCAGTAGAGAGAGAGAGAGAGAGAGAGAGAAGAAAGAGAGACGGTAATAACACACAGGGGGACCAATTTGTTAATCCGGTTATAAGATTTAAGAACGTGGAGATTCTAATTCCACTTCTCCTCCTCAGAATCCCTGGGACGTTCATGGGATGAGAGGGGGTAAGAAAGAGACAGGACAGAAATAGGGAGGGATGGAGAGAAGATTGGGATGAGAGAGGGGTGAGTGTTCTGGGCTTGTTTTCACAGCCAGCAGCTCTCTCTCACACACACACACACACACTTTTTAACCCTGCATTGTTGGGATCATAAGTAAGCATTTCAAGGTAAAGTGGACACCTGTTGTATTCGGCGCATTTGACAAATACCGTATGATTTGATTTTGCACTGAGATGACGTAACAAGTCCAAAGACCATCGACTCTCCCGTCTCCGATTCCCCCTCTCCCTTTCTCAGAGAGCACAGCACTGTCTCCATCCTTCTACAAAACACATCCAAAACAAACGGGTGATTCTGCTTCTCACCATCCCCCTCGTTCCCTCCCTCCACCCCCCTCTCCTCCATCCCCCTCTCCTCCCCCTCCCTGGAACCAAACAACAGTGAGAGAATGAGTCACAAGCTCATTCATTCTGAAAGCCACTCACTGCAGATGCTGTGAATGAACAGTGTGTGTGTGTGTGTGTGTGTGTGTGTGTATAAACTGTTGTATGTTCCCGTCTCTGTGGGGCTGTGGATGTGAACTCATGCATGTACTGTAGCCTAGATAGAAAAGGTTAAGACAACCTAATGAATCCATGCAGAAGCAAATCGAAAATAAACAAATTCTTTGGACCAGCGGCCGGAGAGACAATAACTGGAAGTCAATGTTAGCAGTACAGATAGTTAGCGATGTTGTGTTGGCGCCGTGTGTGTTGTGTTGGCGCTGCGTGTGTGTTGTGTTGGCGCCGCGTGTGTGTGTTGTGTTGGCGCTGCGTGTGTGTTGTGTTGGCGCTGCGTGTGTGTTGTGTTGGCGCCGCGTGTGTGTGTTGTGTTGGCGCTGCGTGTGTGTTGTGTTGGCGCTGCGTGTGTGTTGTGTTGGCGCTGTGTGTGTGTTGTGTTGTGTTGGCGCTGTGTGTGTGGTGTTGTGTTGGCGCTGCGTGTGTGTTGTGTTGGCGCTGCGTGTGTGTTGTGTTGGCGCTGCGTGTGTGTTGTGTTGGCGCTGTGTGTGTGTGTTGTGTTGGCGCTGCGTGTGTGTTGTGTTGGCGCTGCGTGTGTGTTGTGTTGGCGCTGTGTGTGTGTTGTGTTGGCGCTGCGTGTGTGTTGTGTTGGCGCCGCGTGTGTGTGTTGTGTTGGCGCTGCGTGTGTGTTGTGTTGGCGCTGCGTGTGTGTTGTGTTGGCGCTGTGTGTGTGTTGTGTTGGCGCTGCGTGTGTGTTGTGTTGGCGCTGCGTGTGTGTTGTGTTGGCGCTGCGTGTGTGTTGTGTTGGCGCTGTGCGCATGTGGTGTTGTGTTGGCGCTGCGTGTGTGTTGTGTTGGCGCCGCGTGTGTGTGTTGTGTTGGCGCTGCGTGTGTGTTGTGTTGGCGCTGCGTGTGTGTTGTGTTGGCGCTGCGTGTGTGTTGTGTTGGCGCTGTGCGCATGTGGTGTTGTGTTGGCGCTGCGTGTGTGTTGTGTTGGCGCTGCGTGTGTGTTGTTGTGTTGGCACTGTGTGTGTGTGTGTTGTGTTGTGTTGTGTTGTGTTGGTGCTGAGCGTGTGGTGTTGTGGCTGTATATGTGTTGTGTTGGCTCTGCGTGTGTCGTGTCGTGTTAGCACTGCCTGAGTGTCCTTGCCTCCTGCCCACTCGCGGGCCACTGCGGAGGTGGCTCCCTCCATCTCAAACACATTCAAACAAGCCGAGACGCACACACAGGCAGCATAATCAATGCAGATGCTGTGAATGGACCGCTGGTGGGCGTGGGGACTTTTATACTAGACCTATTTGAAGATAATAATAAGATTTATTTTAGACAAAGTCTAAAGAAACACGAAATGAAGAAAATGTAGTCTATTTCAGAAGAACAGAATAACATACTCTGGAGTTGTCCTTATGTTAGGTCCTGATCTGGCTGTGCCACATGGCTGTGGGCTGCACTAGTTCATTCAGCAGGCTAGATTTGCTTAGAATTCCGTGGCATTGTTCTATATTATCTTACAGCATGAAGAATACAATTGAACAAAGCTGAATAAAATAGAAAGGGTATTTTTTTCCCAAGCGATTTGACGGAGTGTGGGTATTCTGTGTTGAGCAGATAACAAACAGGCATTCCTATATATTTAATGTAGTTATTCATGTGAATGTAGTTCTATAAACGTTGGACTATATATATATATGTGTTGATTTAATACATCGTACGGCTGCATGACATGACTCTAATGACGATTTGAAAAAAATTCGCTTGAAAAAGTGTGAACTCTGCTTTGTTTTTTTTGTTTTTTTGGGCGCAGGCTGTACACACTTCATCAGTCTCTCATTCACAATTTGACAAGCACTTGCTTATGCCTCGACTTTCTCAGTGGCATCACCTTTGTGCGGCCGTAATGCCCCCTGAGTACTGCCTGCTCCGAAGCACCTCTCACTCACATGGTTCACATGATCTGGTCTTTCTCACAGGCTACAAGTGAAGACAGACACATCGGGGACACTACTGCGTACGTCCTTATCCAATTCCGAGGTGCATATTGAAGATAAATGGAAAGACTGTCCACATTTACTTTTCGTCAGCCAACAAGATGAGTAGTAGGCCTAGCGAACACCAAAAGCACTAGTCTATGTCAATCTACTATCCCCCATAGTACAAAAGTTGACCTATTCTATGCCAGAAAGAAATATCCTAAACATAGTCTGGGATCTATTGTGTCCCAGACTAATACAACCACAAGCAATAAAGCTGACGCAACAGATCAGAACGTTTAGCTTAAAATGTTGATAAACTATTAGCTATTTCTTCACATTATAAGTGCAGCAAATGTACACACTGCAGTAGGCGATCAACATGAATGTTTCCAAAATGCTATCAATTAGCAGGAAAACACCAATTCTCAAAAGTGATCGCGCTTGTGCTGCTTTTATTATAAAAAGTGCATTTTTATGGTGAAAATGATCTCTTCCCCTAAACTTGAAACTCACGCGCTGCTTATGTATTCCAGTTAGGCTCTACACCCCTTGTAAAGCGGATTAATGTGATTCCTTTTAAAGAAGTCATTTGGCCTCTTTAGTTGTGATACAAACCTTATCCAAACATATAGGCCTGTGGGCTAGGCTACATGAGGTGTGCGTTTATGATTTTGAAAAACTGGAGAGAAAAAAAGAGACATGCCCCATTTCATGCCTGACTTTACCCAACCTGGGCCTCATTCACAGGTGACAGGGTAATATTGTCACACAAACTATTCTTGATTTAATCTCGTCTTTACATACACTAAATAATATATGTGTGACATATGTTTTAATTTCAGAATGGACCATTATCACGCACCTGTCTTGAAACATGAGAAGAGCGGGAAAAAATACATGTAATCTTTTCATTTAAACAGCGAATGGAGGACGCTTTTCCCTTGGTTCATTTTCATGCCAGCCAGGTAGGCTATACTCCTGTTGTAAAGAGAAGCAATGTGCTTAAGATTAGGAAAGTAGAGATATAAATACAGTAGGCCTCCTCTTTTTATTAGAGGCCATCACTCTGTTATCACGCAATTGTTTAGCCTATTGAAATGTTGCGTAACATGAAGTGTTTGATTAGATTTTCGATTACATTTTCATCGATGTCAGAGTGATTAGAGGGACAATAGAGTGCTGAGTACCAGGCCGTTAGCAAGTTTGGTAGGCTACTACTAATGACCATCAGCAGCATCAGAGCTTAGAGAAGCCTAATTACCGTGACTAAACGACCAAGTGGAATTTGACCACCTTCATGACGCGTGACCGTCGGTGTGGTGGTAATACGGTCAACTGCCCCACCCCTTGTGGCGTGAACATACCCAGCAGGCAGTTTGTGTGTGTGTGTGTGTGACGCGAGTAACGTGTGTTGAGAGGGGGCAGGATTCAGGGCCCTAAATTGGGAAACTAATTCAAAATGGCTGCTTGTTATCTCCATGCCCGAGTGGTGTGCGCACACACACACTCCAGCTCCATCAACTCTCTGTCCTTCTCTCTCCCCCATGGGAGATGTCTAACATCTTAATGGCTATGTTATTTTACTTCTTCTTACCAGATGGTCTCTTCATATTAAGCAGTCCATTAGGTAGTTGGAAACACATTACGTACTTCCAGCTGCTAAAAATACATGAATGAAACACAAATAGATCTGGGAGAGAACGACACACACACACACCCCAACCTCCCGGTTTCTCAGCTGTCTCAAATTGCATGGTTAAAACACATACACGGGGAACACACACACCCCACCCTCCCTGCTCCATGAGCGGTGAGTCATCCCTCCATTCACGTCACTGAGAAAAGAGACCACTCTGTGACAGAGGGAGCAGTAAGCAGCAGAGCTCCCACCCCTCCATTAATCCCCTCCCCCTCCTCACTCCTCTCTTCTCCCACTCTCCTCTCCCCTCCCCCACTCTCCACTCTCCTCCCCCACTCGCCTCTCTCCTCCCCCACTCGCCTCTCTCCTCCCCCACTCGCCTCTCTCCTCCCCCACTCGCCTCTCTCCTCCCCCACTCGCCTCTCTCCTCCCCCACTCGCCTCTCTCCTCCCCCACTCGCCTCTCTCCTCCCCCACTCGCCTCTCTCCTCCCCCACTCTCCTCTAACACCTAACTCTGCTGACGGAGAGACCACCACCTCTAATCCGACACATCTCTCCTTTGTCTGGAAGGGGAGATGGAGGAATAGACAGCCTGTCCTGTTAAAGAGGGTGAATAGACAGCCTGTCCTGTTAAAGAGGGTGAATAGACAGCCTGTCCTGTTAAAGAGGGTGAATAGACAGCCTGTCCTGTTAAAGAGGGTGAATAGATAGCCTGTCCTGTTAAAGAGGGTGAACAGACAGCCTGTCCTGTTAAAGGGTGAATAGACAGCCTGTCCTGTTAAAGAGGGTGAACAGACAGCCTGTCCTGTTAAAGAGGGTGAATAGACAGCCTGTCCTGTTAAAGAGGGTGAATAGACAGCCTGTCCTGTTAAAGAGGGTGAATAGATAGCCTGTCCTGTTAAAGAGGGTGAACAGACAGCCTGTCCTGTTAAAGAGGGTGAATAGACAGCCTGTCCTGTTAAAGAGGGTGAATAGACAGCCTGTCCTGTTAAAGAGGGTGAATAGATAGCCTGTCCTGTTAAAGAGGGTGAACAGACAGCCTGTCCTGTTAAAGGGTGAATAGACAGCCTGTCCTGTTAAAGAGGGTGAACAGACAGCCTGTCCTGTTAAAGAGGGTGAACAGACAGCCTGTCCTGTTAAAGAGGGTGAACAGACAGCCTGTCCTGTTAAAGAGGTGCAACATGTGAAAATATATGGGTCGCGACAGGTTATGACCATATTATGACAGGTAGACAAAAAGTTAAAATGTCAGCTGTTATGAAATATTATGACATGGCTAGGACGCTGGGTGTCAAGTAAAGTGTGTGTGTGTGTGTCTGAGTGTGTGTGTGTGTGTGTGCTGCTCCGTCAGCAGGGACCGGCTAGGCCTCCAGGAGAAGCTGCAAGTCTCCTGCATCCTTTCCTTTCCCGAGCGGCTCTTCCTCCGCCTACAACCTGGAGAGAGGCCCGGCCCAGAGGTCCAGCTCAGGGGAGAGGCCCGGCCCAGAGCAGAGGCCCGGCCCAGAGCTCCAGCTCAGGTGAGAGGCCCGTCTCAGGGGAGAGGCCCGGCTCAGGGGAGAGGCCCGGCCTAGAGCTCCAGCTCAGGGGAGAGGCCCGGCTCAGAGCAGAGGCCCGGCCCAGAGCTCCGGCTCAGAGCAGAGGCCCGGCCCAGAGCTCCAGCTCAGGGGAGAGGCCCGGCCCAGAGCTCCAGCTCAAGGGACAGGCCAGGCTCAGAGCAGAGGCCCGGCCCAGAGCTCCAGCTCAGGGGAGAGGCCCGGCTCAGAGCAGAGGCCCGGCCCAGAGCTCCAGCTCAGGGAACAGGCCCGGCCCAGAGCTCCAGCTCAGGGGACAGGCCCGGCTCAGAGCAGAGGCCCGGCCCAGAGCTCCAGCTCAGGGGAAAGGCCCGGCCCAGAGCTCCAGCTCAGGGGAACGGCCCGGCCCAGAGCTCAAGCTCAGGGGAGAGGCCCGGCCCAGAGCTCCAGCTCAGGGGAGTGGCCCGGCTCAGAGCAGAGGCCCGGCCCAGAGCTCCAGCTCAAGGGAAAGGCCCGGCCCAGAGCTCCAGCTCAGGGGAGAGGCCCGGCTCAGAGCAGAGGCCCGGCCCAGAGCTCCAGCTCAGAGCAGAGGCCCGGCCCAGAGCTCCAGCTCAGGGGAGAGGCCCGGCCCAGAGCTGAAGCTCAGGGGAGAGGCCCGGTCCAGAGCTCCAGCTCAGGGGAGAGGCCCGGCCCAGAGCTCCAGCTCAGGGGAGTGGCCCGGCTCAGAGCAGAGGCCCGGCCTAGAGCTCCAGCTCAGGGGAAAGGCCCGACCCAGAGCAGAGGCCCGGCTCAGAGCTCCAGCTCAGGGGAGAGGCCCGGCCCAGAGCTGAAGCTCAGGGGAGAGGCCCGGTCCAGAGCTCCAGCTCAGAGTAGAGGCCCAGCTTAGAGCAGAGGCCCCGCCCAGAGCTCCAGCTCAGGGGAGAGCTCCAGCTCAGAGGAGAGGACCGGCTCAGAGGAGAGGCCCGGCCCAGAGCTCCAGCTTAGAGGAGAGGCCCGGCTCAGAGCAGAGGCCCGGCCCAGAGCTCTCCCCAGCTCAGGGGAGAGGCCCAGCTCAGAGCAGAGGCCCGGCCCAGAGCTGAAGCTCAGGGGAGAGACCCGGCCCAGAGCTGAAGCTCAGGGGAGAGGCCCGGCCCAGAGCTCCAGCTCAAGGGACAGGCCCGGCTCAGAGCAGAGGCCCGGCCCAGAGCTCCAGCTCAGGGGAGAGGCCCGGCTCAGAGCAGAGGCCCGGCCCAGAGCTCCAGCTCAGGGGACAGGCCCGGCCCAGAGCTCCAGCTCAGGGGAAAGGCCCGGCCCAGAGCTCCAGCTCAGGGGAACGGCCCGGCCCAGAGCTCCAGCTCAGGGGAGAGGCCCAGCTCAGAGCAGAGGCCCGGCCCAGAGCTCCAGCTCAGGGGAGAGGCCCGGCCCAGAGCTGAAGCTCAGGGGAGAGGCCCGGTCCAGAGCTCCAGCTCAGGGGAGAGGAACGGCATAGAGCTCCAGCTCAGGGGAGTGGCCCGGCTCAGAGCTCCAGCTCAGGGGAGAGGCCCGGCTCAGAGCAGAGGCCCGGCCCAGAGCTCCAGCTCAGGGTAGAGGCCCAGCTCAGAGCAGAGGCCCGGCCCAGAGCTCCAGCTCAGAGCAGAGGCCCGGCCCAGAGCTCCAGCTCAGGGGAGAGGCCCAGCTCAGAGCAGAGGCCCGGCCCAGAGCTCCAGCTCAGGGGAGAGGCCCGGCCCAGAGCTGCAGCTCAGGGGAGAGGCCCGGCTCAGGGGAGAGGCCCGGATCAGGGGAGAGGCCCGGCCCAGAGCTCCAGCTCAGAGGAAAGGCCCAGCTTAGAGCAGAGGCCCCGCCCAGAGCTCCAGCTCAGGGGAGAGCTCCAGCTCAGAGGAGAGGACCGGCTCAGAGGAGAGGCCCGGCTCAGAGCAGAGGCCCGGCCCAGAGCTCCAGCTCAGGGGACAGGCCCGGCCCAGAGCTCCAGCTCAGGGGACAGGCCCGGCTCAGAGCAGAGGCCCGGCCCAGAGCTCCAGCTCAGGGGAAAGGCCCGGCCCAGAGCTCCAGCTCAGGGGAACGGCCCGGCCCAGAGCTCCAGCTCAGGGGAGAGGCCCAGCTCAGAGCAGAGGCCCGGCCCAGAGCTCCAGCTCAGGGGAGAGGCCCGGCCCAGAGCTAAAGCTCAGGGGAGAGGCCCGGTCCAGAGCTCCAGCTCAGGGGAGAGGAACGGCCCAGAGCTCAAGCTCAGGGGAGTGGCCCGGCTCAGAGCAGAGGCCCGGCCCAGAGCTCCAGCTCAGGGGAAAGGCCCGGCCCAGAGCTCCAGCTCAGGGGAGAGGCCCGGCTCAGAGCAGAGGCCCGGCCCAGAGCTCCAGCTCAGGGGAGAGGCCCGGCCCAGAGCTGAAGCTCAGGGGAGAGTCCCGGTCCAGAGCTCCAGCTCAGGGGAGAGGCCCGGCCCAGAGCTCCAGCTCAGGGGAGTGGCCCGGCTCAGAGCAGAGGCCCGGCCCAGAGCTCCAGCTCAGGGGAAAGGACCGGCCCAGAGCTGAAGCTCAGGGGAGAGGCCCGGTCCAGAGCTCCAGCTCAGGGGAGAGGCCCGGCCCAGAGCTCCAGCTCAGGGGAGTGGCCCGGCTCAGAGCAGAGGCCCGGCCTAGAGCTCCAGCTCAGGGGAAAGGCCCGGCCCAGAGCTCCAGCTCAGGGGAGAGGCCCGGCTCAGGGGAGAGGCCCGGCTCAGAGCAGAGGCCCGGCCAAGAGCTCCAGCTCAGGGGAGAGGCCCGGCCCAGAGCTGAAGCTCAGGGGAGAGGCCCGGTCCAGAGCTCCAGCTCAGGGGAGTGGCCCGGCTCAGAGCTCCAGCTCAGGGGAGAGGCCCGGCTCAGAGCAGAGGCCCGGCCCAGAGCTCCAGCTCAGGGGAGAGGCCCGGCCCAGAGCTCCAGCTCAGGGGAGAGGCCCGGCCCAGAGCTCCAGCTCAGGGGAGTGGCCCGGCTCAGAGCTCCAGCTCAGGGGAGAGGCCCGGCTCAGAGCAGAGGCCCGGCCCAGAGCTCCAGCTCAGGGGAGAGGCCCGGCCCAGAGCTGAAGCTCAGGGGAGAGGCCCCGCCCAGAGCTCCAGCTCAGGGGAGAGGCCCGGCTCAGGGGAGAGGCCTGGCTCAGGGGAGAGGCCCAGAGCTCAGGGGAGAGGCCCAGCCCAGAGCTCCAGCTCAGGGGAGAGGCCCGGCTCAGAGCTCCAGCTCAGAGGAGAGGCCCGGCTCAGAGCAGAGGCCCGGCCCAGAGCTCCAGCTCAGGGTAGAGGCCCAGCTCAGAGCAGAGGCCCGGCCCAGAGCTCCAGCTCAGGGGAGAGGCCCAGCTCAGAGCAGAGGCCCGGCCCAGAGCTCCAGCTCAGGGGAGAGGCCCGGCCCAGAGCTCCAGCTCAGGGGAGAGGCCCGGCTCAGAGCTCCAGCTCAGAGGAGAGGCCCAGCTTAGAGCAGAGGCCCCGCCCAGAGCTCCAGCTCAGGGGAGAGCTCCAGCTCAGAGGAGAGGACCGGCTCAGAGGAGAGGCCCGGCCCAGAGCTCCAGCTCAGAGGAGAGGCCCGGCTCAGAGCAGAGGCCCGGCCCAGAGCTCTCCCCAGCTCAGGGGAGAGGCCCAGCTCAGAGCAGAGGCCCGGCCCAGAGCTGAAGCTCAGGGGAGAGACCCGGCCCAGAGCTGAAGCTCAGGGGAGAGGCCCGGCCCAGAGCTCCAGCTCAAGGGACAGGCCCGGCTCAGAGCAGAGGCCCGGCCCAGAGCTCCAGCTCAGGGGAGAGGCCCGGCTCAGAGCAGAGGCCCGGCCCAGAGCTCCAGCTCAGGGGACAGGCCCGGCCCAGAGCTCCAGCTCAGGGGACAGGCCCGGCTCAGAGCAGAGGCCCGGCCCAGAGCTCCAGCTCAGGGGAAAGGCCCGGCCCAGAGCTCCAGCTCAGGGGAGAGGCCCGGCCCAGAGCTGAAGCTCAGGGGAGAGGCCCGGTCCAGAGCTCCAGCTCAGGGGAGAGGAACGGCCCAGAGCTCCAGCTCAGGGGAGTGGCCTGGCTCAGAGCAGAGGCCCGGCCCAGAGCTCCAGCTCAGGGGAAAGGCCCGGCCCAGAGCTCCAGCTCAGGGGACAGGCCCGGCTCAGAGCAGAGGCCCGGCCCAGAGCTCCAGCTCAGGGGAAAGGCCCGGCCCAGAGCTCCAGCTCAGGGGAGAGGCCCGGCCCAGAGCTGAAGCTCAGGGGAGAGGCCCGGTCCAGAGCTCCAGCTCAGGGGAGAGGAACGGCCCAGAGCTCCAGCTCAGGGGACAGGCCCGGCTCAGAGCAGAGGCCCGGCCCAGAGCTCCAGCTCAGGGGAAAGGCCCAGCTTAGAGCAGAGGCCCCGCCCAGAGCTCCAGCTCAGGGGAGAGCTCCAGCTCAGAGGAGAGGACCGGCTCAGAGGAGAGGCCCGGCCCAGAGCTCCAGCTCAGAGGAGAGGCCCGGCTCAGAGCAGAGGCCCGGCCCAGAGCTCTCCCCAGCTCAGGGGAGAGGCCCAGCTCAGAGCAGAGGCCCGGCCCAGAGCTGAAGCTCAGGGGAGAGACCCGGCCCAGAGCTGAAGCTCAGGGGAGAGGCCCGGCCCAGAGCTCCAGCTCAAGGGACAGGCCCGGCTCAGAGCAGAGGCCCGGCCCAGAGCTCCAGCTCAGGGGAGAGGCCCGGCTCAGAGCAGAGGCCCGGCCCAGAGCTCCAGCTCAGGGGACAGGCCCGGCCCAGAGCTCCAGCTCAGGGGACAGGCCCGGCTCAGAGCAGAGGCCCGGCCCAGAGCTCCAGCTCAGGGGAAAGGCCCGGCCCAGAGCTCCAGCTCAGGGGAGAGGCCCGGCCCAGAGCTGAAGCTCAGGGGAGAGGCCCGGTCCAGAGCTCCAGCTCAGGGGAGAGGAACGGCCCAGAGCTCCAGCTCAGGGGAGTGGCCCGGCTCAGAGCAGAGGCCCGGCCCAGAGCTCCAGCTCAGGGGAAAGGCCCGGCCCAGAGCTCCAGCTCAGGGGAGAGGCCCGGCTCAGAGCAGAGGCCCGGCCCAGAGCTCCAGCTCAGGGGAGAGGCCCGGCCCAGAGCTGAAGCTCAGGGGAGAGGCCCGGTCCAGAGCTCCAGCTCAGGGGAGAGGCCCGGCTCAGAGCAGAGGCCCGGCCCAGAGCTCCAGCTCAGGGGAGAGGAACGGCCCAGAGCTCCAGCTCAGGGGAGTGGCCCGGCTCAGAGCAGAGGCCCGGCCCAGAGCTCCAGCTCAGGGGAAAGGACCGGCCCAGAGCTGAAGCTCAGGGGAGAGGCCCGGTCCAGAGCTCCAGCTCAGGGGAGTGGCCCGGCTCAGAGCAGAGGCCCGGCCCAGAGCTCCAGCTCAGGGGAAAGGCCCGGCCCAGAGCTCCAGCTCAGGGGAGTGGCCCGGCTCAGAGCAGAGGCCCGGCCCAGAGCTCCAGCTCAGGGGAGAGGCCCGGCTCAGAGCAGAGGCCCGGCCCAGAGCTCCAGCTCAGAGGAGAGGCCCGGCTCAGAGCAGAGGCCCGGCCCAGAGCTCTCCCCAGCTCAGGGGAGAGGCCCAGCTCAGAGCAGAGGCCCGGCCCAGAGCTGAAGCTCAGGGGAGAGACCCGGCCCAGAGCTGAAGCTCAGGGGAGAGGCCCGGCCCAGAGCTCCAGCTCAAGGGACAGGCCCGGCTCAGAGCAGAGGCCCGGCCCAGAGCTCCAGCTCAGGGGAGAGGCCCGGCTCAGAGCAGAGGCCCGGCCCAGAGCTCCAGCTCAGGGGACAGGCCCGGCTCAGAGCAGAGGCCCGGCCCAGAGCTCCAGCTCAGGGGAAAGGCCCGGCCCAGAGCTCCAGCTCAGGGGAGAGGCCCGGCCCAGAGCTGAAGCTCAGGGGAGAGGCCCGGTCCAGAGCTCCAGCTCAGGGGAGAGGAACGGCCCAGAGCTCCAGCTCAGGGGAGTGGCCCGGCTCAGAGCAGAGGCCCGGCCCAGAGCTCCAGCTCAGGGGAAAGGCCCGGCCCAGAGCTCCAGCTCAGGGGAGAGGCCCGGCTCAGAGCAGAGGCCCGGCCCAGAGCTCCAGCTCAGGGGAGAGGCCCGGCCCAGAGCTGAAGCTCAGGGGAGAGGCCCGGTCCAGAGCTCCAGCTCAGGGGAGAGGCCCGGCTCAGAGCAGAGGCCCGGCCCAGAGCTCCAGCTCAGGGGAGAGGAACGGCCCAGAGCTCCAGCTCAGGGGAGTGGCCCGGCTCAGAGCAGAGGCCCGGCCCAGAGCTCCAGCTCAGGGGAAAGGACCGGCCCAGAGCTGAAGCTCAGGGGAGAGGCCCGGTCCAGAGCTCCAGCTCAGGGGAGTGGCCCGGCTCAGAGCAGAGGCCCGGCCCAGAGCTCCAGCTCAGGGGAAAGGCCCGGCCCAGAGCTCCAGCTCAGGGGAGTGGCCCGGCTCAGAGCAGAGGCCCGGCCCAGAGCTCCAGCTCAGGGGAGAGGCCCGGCTCAGAGCAGAGGCCCGGCCCAGAGCTCCAGCTCAGGGGAGAGGCCCGGCTCAGAGCAGAGGCCCGGCCCAGAGCTCCAGCTCAGGGGAGAGGCCCAGACCAGCGCTCCAGCTCAGGGGAGAGGCCCGGCTCAGGGGAGAGGCCCGGCCCAGAGCTCCAGCTCAGAGTAGAGGCCCAGCTTAGAGCAGAGGCCCCGCCCAGAGCTCCAGCTCAGGGGAGAGCTCCAGCTCAGAGGAGAGGACCGGCTCAGAGGAGAGGCCCGGCCCAGTGCTCCAGCTCAGGGGAGAGGCCCGGCCCAGAGCTCCAGCTCAGAGGAGAGGCCCAGCTCAGAGCAGAGGCCCAGCCCAGAGCTCCAGCTCAGAGGAGAGGCCCAGCTCAGAGCTCCAGCTCAGAGGAGAGGCCCGGCTCAGAGCTCCAGCTCAGAGGAGAGGCCCGGCTCAGAGCAGAGGCCCGGCCCAGAGCTCCAGCTCAGGGTAGAGGCCCAGCTCAGAGCAGAGGCTCGGCCCAGAGATCCAGCTCAGAGCAGAGGCCCGGCCCAGAGCTCCAGCTCAGGGGAGAGGCCCAGCTCAGAGCAGAGGCCCGGCCCAGAGCTCCAGCTCAGGGGAGAGGCCCGGCCCAGAGCTGAAGCTCAGGGGAGAGGCCCGGCTCAGAGCTGAAGCTCAGGGGAGAGGACCGGCCCAGAGCTCCAGCTCAGGGGAGGGGCCCAGCTCAGAGCAGAGGCCCGGCCCAGAGCTCCAGCTCAGAGCAGAGGCCTGGCCCAGAGCTCCAGCTCAGGGGAGAGGCCCAGCTCAGAGCAGAGGCCCGGCCCAGAGCTCCAGCTCAGGGGAGAGGCCCGGCCCAGAGCTCCAGCTCAGAGGAGAGGCCCGGCTCAGAGCAGAGGCCCGGCCCAGAGCTCCAGCTCAGGGTAGAGTCCCAGCTCAGAGCAGAGGCCCGGCCCAGAGCTCCAGCTCAGAGCAGAGGCCCGGCCCAGAGCTCCAGCTCAGGGGAGAGGCCCAGCTCAGAGCAGAGGCCCGGCCTAGAGCTCCAGCTCAGGGGAGAGACCCGGTCCAGAGCTCCAGCTCAGGGGAGAGGAACAGCCCAGAGCTCCAGCTCAGGGGAGTGGCCCGGCTCAGAGCAGAGGCCCGGCCCAGAGCTCCAGCTCAGGGGAAAGGCCCGGCCCAGAGCTCCAGCTCAGGGGAAAGGCCCGGCCCAGAGCTGAAGCTCAGGGGAGTGGCCCGGCTCAGAGCATAGGCAAGGCCCAGAGCTCCAGCTCAGGGGAAAGGCCCGGCCCAGAGCTCCAGCTCAGGGAAGAGGCTCGGCCCAGAGCTGAAGCTCAGGGGAGAGGCCCGGCTCAGAGCTGAAGCTCAGGGGAGAGGACCGGCCCAGAGCTCCAGCTCAGGGGAGGGGCCCGGCTCAGAGCAGAGGCCCGGCCCAGAGCTCCAGCTCAGGGGACAGGCCCGGCTCAGAGCAGAGGCCCGGCCCAGAGCTCCAGCTCAGGGGAAAGGCCCGGCCCAGAGCTCCAGCTCAGGGGAACGGCCCGGCCCAGAGCTCCAGCTCAGGGGAGAGGCCCAGCTCAGAGCAGAGGCCCGGCCCAGAGCTCCAGCTCAGGGGAGAGGCCCGGCCCAGAGCTCCAGCTCAGGGGAGAGGAACGGCCCAGAGCTCCAGCTCAGGGGAGTGGCCCGGCTCAGAGCAGAGGCCCGGCCCAGAGCTCCAGCTCAGGGGAGGGGCCCGGCTCAGAGCAGAGGCCCGGCCCAGAGCTCCAGCTCAGGGGACAGGCCCGGCTCAGAGCTCCAGCTCAGGGGAGAGGCCCAGCTCAGAGCAGAGGCCCGGCCCAGAGCTCCAGCTCAGGGGAGAGGCCCGGCCCAGAGCTCCAGCTCAGGGGAGAGGAACGGCCCAGAGCTCCAGCTCAGGGGAGTGGCCCGGCTCAGAGCAGAGGCCCGGCCCAGAGCTCCAGCTCAGGGGAGAGGCCCGGCCCAGAGCTGAAGCTCAGGGGAGGTGCCCGGCTCAGAGCAGAGGCCCGGCCCAGAGCTCCAGCTCAAGGGACAGGCCCGGCTCAGAGCAGAGGGCCGGCCCAGAGCTCCAGCTCAGGGCAGAGGCCCGGCCCAGAGCTCCAGCTCAGGGGAGAGGCCCAGCTCAGGTGAGAGGCCTGGCCCAGAGCTCCAGCTCAGAGGAGAGGCCCGGCTCAGAGCAGAGGCCCGGCCCAGAGCTCCAGCTCAGGGTAGAGGCCCAGCTCAGAGCAGAGGCTCGGCCCAGAGATCCAGCTCAGAGCAGAGGCCCGGCCCAGAGCTCCAGCTCAGGGGAGAGGCCCAGCTCAGAGCAGAGGCCCGGCCCAGAGCTCCAGCTCAGGGGAGAGGCCCGGCCCAGAGCTGAAGCTCAGGGGAGAGGCCCGGCTCAGAGCTGAAGCTCAGGGGAGAGGACCGGCCCAGAGCTCCAGCTCAGGGGAGGGGCCCAGCTCAGAGCAGAGGCCCGGCCCAGAGCTCCAGCTCAGAGCAGAGGCCTGGCCCAGAGCTCCAGCTCAGGGGAGAGGCCCAGCTCAGAGCAGAGGCCCGGCCCAGAGCTCCAGCTCAGGGGAGAGGCCCGGCCCAGAGCTCCAGCTCAGAGGAGAGGCCCGGCTCAGAGCAGAGGCCCGGCCCAGAGCTCCAGCTCAGGGTAGAGTCCCAGCTCAGAGCAGAGGCCCGGCCCAGAGCTCCAGCTCAGAGCAGAGGCCCGGCCCAGAGCTCCAGCTCAGGGGAGAGGCCCAGCTCAGAGCAGAGGCCCGGCCTAGAGCTCCAGCTCAGGGGAGAGACCCGGTCCAGAGCTCCAGCTCAGGGGAGAGGAACAGCCCAGAGCTCCAGCTCAGGGGAGTGGCCCGGCTCAGAGCAGAGGCCCGGCCCAGAGCTCCAGCTCAGGGGAAAGGCCCGGCCCAGAGCTCCAGCTCAGGGGAAAGGCCCGGCCCAGAGCTGAAGCTCAGGGGAGTGGCCCGGCTCAGAGCATAGGCAAGGCCCAGAGCTCCAGCTCAGGGGAAAGGCCCGGCCCAGAGCTCCAGCTCAGGGGAGAGGCCCGGCTCAGAGCAGAGGCCCGGCCCAGAGCTCCAGCTCAGGGCAGAGGCCCGGCCCAGAGCTCCAGCTCAGGGGAGAGGCCCAGCTCAGGTGAGAGGCCTGGCCCAGAGCTCCAGCTCAGGGAAGAGGCTCGGCCCAGAGCTCCAGCTCAGGGAAGAGGCTCGGCCCAGAGCTGAAGCTCAGGGGAGAGGCCCGGCTCAGAGCTGAAGCTCAGGGGAGAGGACCGGCCCAGAGCTCCAGCTCAGGGGAGGGGCCCGGCTCAGAGCAGAGGCCCGGCCCAGAGCTCCAGCTCAGGGGACAGGCCCGGCTCAGAGCAGAGGCCCGGCCCAGAGCTCCAGCTCAGGGGAAAGGCCCGGCCCAGAGCTCCAGCTCAGGGGAACGGCCCGGCCCAGAGCTCCAGCTCAGGGGAGAGGCCCAGCTCAGAGCAGAGGCCCGGCCCAGAGCTCCAGCTCAGGGGAGAGGCCCGGCCCAGAGCTCCAGCTCAGGGGAGAGGAACGGCCCAGAGCTCCAGCTCAGGGGAGTGGCCCGGCTCAGAGCAGAGGCCCGGCCCAGAGCTCCAGCTCAGGGGAGGGGCCCGGCTCAGAGCAGAGGCCCGGCCCAGAGCTCCAGCTCAGGGGACAGGCCCGGCCCAGAGCTCCAGCTCAGGGGAGAGGCCCGGCCCAGAGCTCCAGCTCAGGGGAGAGGAACGGCCCAGAGCTCCAGCTCAGGGGAGTGGCCCGGCTCAGAGCAGAGGCCCGGCCCAGAGCTCCAGCTCAGGGGAGAGGCCCGGCCCAGAGCTGAAGCTCAAGGGACAGGCCCGGCTCAGAGCAGAGGCCCGGCCCAGAGCTCCAGCTCAGGGCAGAGGCCCGGCCCAGAGCTCCAGCTCAGGGGAGAGGCCCAGCTCAGGTGAGAGGCCTGGCCCAGAGCTCCAGCTCAGGGAAGAGGCTCGGCCCAGAGCTCCAGCTCAGGGGAGAGGCCCGGCCCAGAGCTGAAGCTCAGGGGAGAGGCCCGGCTCAGAGCTGAAGCTCAGGGGAGAGGACCGGCCCAGAGCTCCAGCTCAGGGGAGGGGCCCGGCTCAGAGCAGAGGCCCGGCCCAGAGCTCCAGCTCAGGGGACAGGCCCGGCTCAGAGCAGAGGCCCGGCCCAGAGCTCCAGCTCAGGGGAAAGGCCCGGCCCAGAGCTCCAGCTCAGGGGAACGGCCCGGCCCAGAGCTCCAGCTCAGGGGAGAGGCCCAGCTCAGAGCAGAGGCCCGGCCCAGAGCTCCAGCTCAGGGGAGAGGCCCGGCCCAGAGCTCCAGCTCAGGGGAGAGGAACGGCCCAGAGCTCCAGCTCAGGGGAGTGGCCCGGCTCAGAGCAGAGGCCCGGCCCAGAGCTCCAGCTCAGGGGAAAGGCCCGGCCCAGAGCTCCAGCTCAGGGGAGTGGCCCGGCTCAGAGCAGAGGCCCGGCCCAGAGCTCCAGCTCAGGGGAGAGGCCTCGCTCAGAGCAGAGGCCCGGCCCAGAGCTCCAGCTCAGGGGAGAGGCCTCGCTCAGAGCAGAGGCCCGGCCCAGAGCTCCAGCTCAGGGGAGAGGCCCAGCCCAGCGCTCCAGCTCAGGGGAGAGGCCCGGCTCAGGGGAGAGGCCCGGCCCAGAGCTCCAGCTCAGAGGAGAGGCCCAGCTTAGAGCAGAGGCCCCGCCCAGAGCTCCAGCTCAGGGGAGAGCTCCAGCTCAGAGGAGAGGACCGGCTCAGAGGAGAGGCCCGGCCCAGAGCTCCAGCTCAGGGGAGAGGCCCGGCCCAGAGCTCCAGCTCAGAGGAGAGGCCCAGCTCAGAGCAAAGGCCCAGCCCAGAGCTCCAGCTCAGAGGAGAGGCCCAGCTCAGAGCTCCAGCTCAGAGGAGAGGCCCGGCTCAGAGCTCCAGCTCAGAGGAGAGGCCCGGCTCAGAGCAGAGGCCCGGCCCAGAGCTCCAGCTCAGGGTAGAGGCCCAGCTCAGAGCAGAGGCTCGGCCCAGAGATCCAGCTCAGAGCAGAGGCCCGGCCCAGAGCTCCAGCTCAGGGGAGAGGCCCAGCTCAGGTGAGAGGCCTGGCCCAGAGCTCCAGCTCAGGGCAGAGGCTCGGCCCAGAGCTCCAGCTCAGGGGAGAGGCCCGGCCCAGAGCTGAAGCTCAGGGGAGAGGACCGGCCCAGAGCTCCAGCTCAGGGGAGGGGCCCGGCTCAGAGCAGAGGCCCGGCCAAGAGCTCCAGCTCAGGGGAGAGGACCGGCCCAGAGCTCCAGCTCAGGGGAGGGGCCCGGCTCAGAGCAGAGGCCCGGCCCAGAGCTCCAGCTCAGGGGACAGGCCCGGCTCAGAGCAGAGGCCCGGCCCAGAGCTCCAGCTCAGGGGAAAGGCCCGGCCCAGAGCTCCAGCTCAGGGGAACGGCCCGGCCCAGAGCTCCAGCTCAGGGGAGAGGCCCAGCTCAGAGCAGAGGCCCGGCCCAGAGCTCCAGCTCAGGGGAGAGGAACGGCCCAGAGCTCCAGCTCAGGGGAGTGGCCCGGCTCAGAGCAGAGGCCCGGCCCAGAGCTCCAGCTCAGGGGAAAGGCCCGGCCCAGAGCTCCAGCTCAGGGGAAAGGCCCGGCCCAGAGCTGAAGCTCAGGGGAGTGGCCCGGCTCAGAGCATAGGCCCGGCCCAGAGCTCCAGCTCAGGGGAAAGGCCCGGCCCAGAGCTCCAGCTCAGGGGAAAGGCCCGGCTCAGAGCAGAGGCCCGGCCCAGAGCTCTAGCTCAGAGGAGAGGCCCGGCTCAGAGCTCCAGCTCAGAGGAGAGGCCCGGCTCAGAGCAGAGGCCCAGAGCTCCAGCTCAGGGTAGAGGCCCAGCTCAGAGCTCCAGCTCAGGGGAGAGGCCCGGCCCAGAGCTCCAGCTCAGGGGAGAGGCCAGGCTCAGGGGAGAGGCCCGGCTCAGGGGAGAGGCCCGGATCAGGGGAGAGGCACGGATCAGGGGAGAGGCCCGGCTCAGGGGAGAGGCCCGGCTCAGAGCTCCAGCTCAGAGGAGAGGAGAGGCCCGGCTCAGAGCAGAGGCCCGGCCCAGAGCTGAAGCTCAGGGGAGAGGCCCGGCCCAGAGCTGAAGCTCAGGGGAGAGGCCCGGCCCAGAGCTGAAGCTCAGGGGAGAGGCCCGGCCCAGAGCTGAAGCTCAGGGGAGAGGCCCAGTCCAGAGATCCAGCTCAGGGGAGAGCTCCGGCTCAGAGGAGAGGCCCGGCTCAGAGAGACCAGGCCCAGAGCTCCAGCTCAGAGGAGAGGCCCGGCTCAGAGGAGAGGCCCGGCTCAGAGGAGAGGCCCGGCTCAGAGCTCCAGCTCAGGGGAGAGGCCCGGCCCAGAGCTCCAGCTCAGAGGAGAGGCCCAGCTCAGAGCAGAGGCCCGGCCCAGAGCTCCAGCTCAGGGGAGAGCTCCAGCTCAGAGGAGAGGCCCGGCTCAGGGGAGAGGCCCGGCTCAGGGGAGAGGCCCGGATCAGGGGAGAGGCACGGATCAGGGGAGAGGCCCGGCTCAGGGGAGAGGCCCGGCTCAGAGCTCCAGCTCAGAGGAGAGGAGAGGCCCGGCTCAGAGCAGAGGCCCGGCCCAGAGCTGAAGCTCAGGGGAGAGG
Organism: Oncorhynchus clarkii lewisi; assembly: GCF_045791955.1. Classification (NCBI taxonomy): domain Eukaryota; kingdom Metazoa; phylum Chordata; class Actinopteri; order Salmoniformes; family Salmonidae; genus Oncorhynchus; species Oncorhynchus clarkii. Next base: position 45,322,719 of record NC_092173.1, on the reverse strand, counting down.
CCCGGCCCAGAGCTGAAGCTCAGGGGAGAGGCCCGGCCCAGAGCTGAAGCTCAGGGGAGAGGCCCGGCCCAGAGCTGAAGCTCAGGGGAGAGGCCCAGTCCAGAGATCCAGCTCAGGGGAGAGCTCCGGCTCAGAGGAGAGGCCCGGCTCAGAGGAGAGGCCCGGCCCAGAGCTCCAGCTCAGAGGAGAGGCCCAGCTCAGAGCAGAGGCCCGGCCCAGAGCTCCAGCTCAGAGGAGAAGCCCGGCCCAGAGCTCCAGCTCAGAGGAGAGGCCCGGCTCAGAGCAGAGTCCCGGCCCAGAGCTCCAGCTCAGAGGAGAGGCCCAGCTCAGAGCTCCAGCTCAGAGCAGAGGCCCGGCCCAGAGCTCCAGCTCAGAGCAGAGGCCCGGCCCAGAGCTCCAGCTCAGAGCAGAAGCCCGGCCCAGAGCTCCATTAGCCGCAGATTTTGAATTAGAAAATAAATGTTAGTGCATTGATTTGTTCCTTGAATTAAACTGAACCAGTTCAAAATAAAACATATCATTCCTGTACCGGAGCCCATGTATCTAGAAACGTATCGAATCATCTTGAAAGGGAAAGATGCACATCCCTAGTGTGTGTGTATGTGTGTGTGTGTGTGTGTGTGTGTGTGTGTGAGCGTTCGCGCATCACAAAGCCTGCCTGCGCTCCTCACACTCTCTGACAGAGCAGAGAGGGATGACTAACAGGGTCTCAACCACATCTCATTCTAACAGACACAGACTCTGTCGCTATAGTGTGACTGCACCTCAAACACAGAAACGCACTGCAATTACAGCAAACAGTGATTTGACACGATGATAGTGTATCAGCACACAGCTCGCTCAATCATCTGTCAAATTAAATCAGACAGAGAGAGAACGAGAGCTAGGGATAGCGAGCGAGCAAGCAAAAGATAGCGAGCGAGAGACATTAGCGAGCGAGAGACATTAGCGAGCGAGAGACATTAGCGAGCGAGAGACGTGGCGAAAAAAAGAGCGAGAGAGCGACATTTGGGAAGTACTGGGTCATGCTCAGGTCGGAACTATCTGCACTGAATAAGTAAATCTTACATTTTGTTTCCCATTGCAAAACTTAAAACATTTGCCCTGACGAATCACAACCCTGTATTAGTGAATAATGGAGCTTTATTGACCCTTTACCCATCTGTAGGAGAGAACTAAAAGGAGTACAACTATTTGTAGTGTCTTACCTGTGATACACTGAAACTGACCATCCTCTCGCCGTATAGTGAAGGCCTCACCTGGGTTCACCTGCACCAGGATTACCTGTGGAGAGAAACACACATCAAACACCTGTATAATGACATCACCCAGGTGTTCACTCAGGCACAACACGAAAAGAAAAAAAATACATAAGACCGTAAAGGGTGATGGACTACCTGAATTCGTCCAATGAGAAACACTTGTTTTGTCCATTTTAAAATGTTTTTTCCACAGTATGGTCCCAATGAACTCAACCCTGCTTACAGTCGGGAACAGACAGCCTCTTTTACCTGCCATGTTACATGGTGATTCAAAATATGAGCCACTGAAAGCTTCTTCAAATCAGAGACAAGTTGGGGTTAGGTTGGGGTTAGGGTTAGGTTGGGGTTAGGTTGGGGTTGGGGTTGGGGTTAGGTTGGGGTTGGGGTTGGGGTTAGGGTTAGGTTGGGGTTGGGGTTAGGGTTAGGTTGGGGTTGGGGTTGGGGTTAGGTTGGGGTTGGGTTGGGGTTGGGGTTGGGTTGGGGTTGGGGTTAGGTTGGGGTTAGGTTGGGGTTGGGGTTAGGTTGGGGTTGGGGTTAGGTTGGGGTTGGGGTTAGGTTAGGTTGGGGTTAGGTTGGGGTTGGGGTTAGGTTGGGGTTGGGGTTAGGTTGGGGTTAGGTTGGGGTTGGGGTTAGGTTGGGGTTGGGGTTAGGGTTGGGGTTAGGTTGGGGTTAGGTTGGGGTTGGGGTTAGGTTGGGGTTGGGGTTAGGTTGGGGTTGGGTTGGGGTTAGGGTTGGGGTTAGGTTGGGGTTAGGTTGGGGTTAGGGTTGGGGTTAGGTTGGGGTTAGGTTGGGGTTAGGGTTGGGGTTAGGGTTGGGGTTAGGTTGGGGTTAGGTTGGGGTTAGGGTTGGGGTTAGGGTGGGGTTGGGGTTAGGGTTGGGGTTAGGTTGGGGTTAGGTTGGGGTTAGGGTTAGGTTGGGGTTAGGGTTAGGTTGGGGTTGGGGTTAGGGTTGGGTTGGGGTTAGGTTGGGGTTGGGGTTAGGTTGGGGTTGGGGTTAGGTTGGGGTTGGGGTTAGGGTTGGGTTAAGGTTGGGGTTAGGTTGGGGTTAGGTTGGGGTTGGGGTTAGGTTGGGGTTAGGTTGGGGTTGGGTTGGGGTTAGGTTGGGGTTGGGGTTAGGTTGGGGTTGGGGTTAGGTTGGGGTTGGGGTTAGGTTGGGGTTGGGGTTAGGTTGGGGTTGGGGTTGGGGTTAGGTTGGGGTTGGGGTTGGGGTTGGGGTTAGGTTGGGGTTGGGGTTAGGTTGGGGTTAGGGTTGGGGTTGGGGTTAGGTTGGGGTTAGGTTGGGGTTAGGTTGGGGTTGGGGTTAGGGTTGGGGTTAGGTTGGGGTTGGGGTTGGGTTGGGGTTAGGTTGGGGTTAGGTTGGGGTTGGGGTTAGGTTGGGGTTGGGGTTGGGGTTAGGGTTGGGGTTAGGTTGGGGTTGGGGTTAGGGTTGGGGTTAGGTTGGGGTTGGGGTTAGGTTGGGGTTGGGGTTAGGTTGGGGTTGGGGTTAGGTTGGGGTTAGGGTTGGGGTGGGGGTTAGGTTGGGGTTGGGGTTAGGGTTGGGGTTAGGTTGGGGTTGGGGTTAGGTTGGGGTTGGGGTTAGGGTTGGGGTTGGGGTTAGGTTGGGGTTAGGTTGGGGTTGGGGTTAGGTTGGGGTTGGGGTTAGGTTGGGGTGGGGGTTATTTTGGGGTTAGGTTGGGGTTGGGGTTAGGTTGGGGTTGGGGTTAGGGTTGGGGTTGGGGTTGGGGTGGGGGTTAGGTTGGGGTTAGGGTTAGGTTGGGGTTAGGTTGGGGTTAGGTTGGGGTTGGGGTTAGGTTGTGGTTGGGGTTAGGTTGGGGTTAGGGTTGGGGTGGGGGTTAGGTTGGGGTTAGGGTTGGGGTTAGGTTGGGGTGGGGTCATATGGGGCTGGTTTCCCCAGACATAGATTAGGCTAAACCTAGTCCAGGATGAAATCCCATGGTCAAGAGAGATGTCTTTAGTCAGGGCCTAGGCTGGGAATTTCCAGGGTTCTCACCATAAGATATTATGGGTGCCGATACAATAGGTAGAACTGAGTCCACGCCCCCCGATCTGAGTCCACGCCCCCCGATCTGAGTCCACGCCCGCAGATCTGAGTCCACGCCCGCAGATCTGAGTCCACGCCCGCAGATCTGAGTCCACGCCCCCCGATCTGAGTCCACGCCCCCCGATCTGAGTCCACGCCCGCAGATCTGAGTCCACGCCCGCAGATCTGAGTCCACGCCCGCAGATCTGAGTCCACGCCCCCCGATCTGAGTCCACGCCCCCCGATCTGAGTCCACGCCCCCCGATCTGAGTCCACGCCCCCCGATCTGAGTCCACGCCCCCAGATCTGAGTCCACGCCCCCCGATCTGAGTCCACGCCCCCCGATCTGAGTCCACGCCCCCCGATCTGAGTCCACGCCCGCAGATCTGAGTCCACGCCCGCAGATCTGAGTCCACGCCCGCAGATCTGAGTCCACGCCCGCAGATCTGAGTCCACGCCCGCAGATCTGAGTCCACGCCCGCAGATCTGAGTCCACGCCCGCAGATCTGAGTCCACGACCGCAGATCTGAGTCCACGACCGCAGATATGAGTCCACGCCCGCAGATCTGAGTCCACGCCCGCAGATCTGAGTCCACGCCCGCAGATCTGAGTCCACGCCCGCAGATCTGAGTCCACGCCCGCAGATCTGAGTCCACGCCCGCAGATATGATTCTCTGTTTTGCTTGTTCACAGCGAGTGGTTTCATGGAACTGTCGGAGGTGCTCTAGTATTGTTACATCACCTAATGTTGTAGAATAAAGGTTCCAACATGGTTTTAGGTTTTAGAACGGTCGTCACGTAGAGACGGGCCAGGTCTTCACGTAGAGACGGGCCAGGTTTTAGAACGGTCGTCATGTAGAGACGGGCTAGGTCGTCACGTAGAGACGGGCCAGGTTTTAGAACGGTCGTCATGTAGAGACGGGCCAGGTCTTCATGTAGAGACGGGCCAGGTTTTAGAACGGTCGTCATGTAGAGACGGGCCAGGTCTTCACGTAGAGACGGGCCAGGTTTCAGAGCGGTCGTCACGTAGAGACGGGCCAGGTCTTCACGTAGAGACGGGCCAGGTTTCAGAGCGGTCGTCACGTAGAGACGGGCCAGGTCTTCACGTAGAGACGGGCCAGGTTTCAGAGCGGTCGTCACGTAGAGACGGGCCAGGTCTTCACGTAGAGACGGGCCAGGTTTCAGAGCGGTCGTCACGTAGAGACGGGCCAGGTCTTCACGTAGAGACGGGCCAGGTCTTCACGTAGAGACGGGCCAGGTCTTCACGTAGAGACGGGCCAGGGTTTAGAAAGGTCGTCATGTTGGAACCTTTATTCTACAACTTTAGGTGATGTAACAATACTAGAGCACCTCCGACAGTTCCCTATGAAACAACCCGCTGTGAACAAAACAGAACGGTGAAAGTAACCTCCTGTCATCTCATTAGACAGGAGGATTCCCTTCTTTCTCATAGCATTACACTTATATCCCCCCCCCCCCCCCTCTCCACCCTGACCATTAGAGACCCATAACGGTGAGCCCAGCACGCATGCACACAGGCATGCAGGACACCAGACTGATACAAAGAGAAAGGGGGGGGGGGGGGGGGGGGGGAGTGGGGGAGGTAGATTCAGTTCTGACGTGTGGAACAACGTCACTTTGGGCAGACAGCGCTGAGGACTCAGGAAGAGAGGAGGAGAGGGAGCATTATATGGTTCTGTTCTGGTCACTATGGGGCTCTGGTCAAAATGTAGTGCACTATACAGGGAATGGGATACGGGTTTTTGAGGGTGCGACCTATGACTCAGTCACTCCACTGTCATTTTATAACACACTGGCTGAGCTCATGACACGTCTCCCCTCTCTCTCTGACGTCTCAAATAAACCCCGGGTCTCAATGTCTGTCTGCTTAAAGCAGCTCAGAGTATCAATTCTGGTCTAGGATCACTTTCTCCTAATATACATACTACTGTACATACCATTTTCCTTCCAAATGATATACTGCCTACACACACACACACACACACACACACACACGTATTGTAGATTTATTCAATTGTACTCATTGACATTTAAAAATATATATATTTTGTACTTTTGTTGTGTATTTGCTGTGTATTTGTTGTGTATTTGCTGTGTATTTGTTGTGTATTTGCTGTGTATTTGCTGTGTATTTGTTGTGTATTTGTTGTGTATTTGCTGTGTATTTGCTGTGTATTTGCTGTGTATTTGCTGTGTATTTGCGAGACAATCTACTGTTGGAGCGAGTAACATAAGCATTTGGCCGCACCTGCTGTTAACACCTTGCAAAGCTTTGTTTGCGGTCAATAAACTTTGATTTGATTAGAATTGTAAAAGAACAAGTTGTTGGGTAATAACCGTATCTATCAGACAAATGTGAGATATGAAAAGATTAGGTGAGATATTGATTAAACTAAAGAGGAAGCTACAAGCTAACCCTGCAAGCCTGGTCACTAAGAAAGGCTTGTCTAAAATGGCTCCCTGATATCACCTAGTCCAATCCTTTTCATCAGGGCTTACATGGCACTGTTTATAGTAGTGGTCGACCGATTAATCGGAATGGCCGATTAATTGGGGCCGATTTCAAGTTTTCATAACAATTTTACACCTTAATTTAATCTTTATTTAACTTGGCAAGTCAGTTAAGAACACATTCTTATTTTCAATGACGACCTAGGAACGGCGGGTTAACTGCCTCGTTCAGGGTCATAACAACAGATTTTTACCTTGTCAGCTCGGGGATTCAATCTTGCAACCTTACAGTGAACTCTAACCACCTGCCTCTCGTTGCACTCCACAAGGAGCCTGTTACGCGAATGCAGTAAGCCAAGGTAAGTTGCTAGCTAGCATTAAACTTATCTTATAAAAAACAATCAATCATAATCACTAGTTAAACTAGTAATATCATCAACCATGTGTAGTTATCTAGCGCGTCCTGCGTTGCATATAATCGATGCGGTGCGTATTCGCGAAAAAGGACCGTCCTTGCTTCAATGTGTACCGAACCATAAACACCAATGCCTTTCTTAAAATCAATACACAGAAGTATATATTTTTAAAACCTGCATATTTAGCTAAAAGAAATCCAGGTTAGCAGGCAATATTAACCAGGTGAAATTGTGTCACTTCTCTTGCGTTCATTGCACGCAGAGTCAGGGTATATGCAACAGTTTGGGCCGCCTAATTTGCCAGAATGTTACGTAATTATGACATAACATTGAAGGTTGTCCAATGTAACAGGAATATTTAGACTGATGGATGCCACCCGTTAGATAAAATACGGAACGGTTCCGTATTTCACTGAAATAATAAACGTCTTGTTTTCGAGATGATAGTTTCCGGATTCGACCATATTAATGACCGAAGGCTCGTATTTCTGTGTGTTATTATGTTATAATTAAGTCTATGATTTGATAGAGCAGTCTGAGCGGTGGTAGGCACCAGCAGGCTCGTAAGCATTCATTCAAACAGCACTTTCGTGCGTTTTGCCAGCAGCTCTTCGTTGTGCTTCAAGCATTGCGCTGTTTATGACTTCAAGCCCATCAACTCCTGAGATGAGGCTGGTGTGACCGATGTGAAATGGCTGGCTAGTTAGCGGGGTGCGCGCTAATAGCGTTTCAAACGTCACTTGCTCTGAGCCTTCTAGTAGTTGTTCCCCTTGCTCTGCATGGGTAACGCTGCATCGATGGTGGCTGTTGTCGTTGTGTTCCTGGTTCGAGCCCAGGTAGGGGAGAGGAGAGGTAAGGAAGCTATACTGTTACACTGGCAATACTAAAGTGCCTATAAGAACATCCAATAGTCAAAGGTATATGAAATACAAATGGTATAGAAAGATATAGTCCTATAATTCCTATAATAACTACAACCTAAGACTTCTTACCTGGGAATATTGAAGACTCGTGTTAAAAGGAACCACCAGCTTTCATATGTTCTCATGTTCTGAGCAAGGAAGTGAAACGTTAGCTCTCTTACGTGGCACATATTGCACTTTTACTTTCTTCTCCAACACTTTGTTTTTGCATTATTTAAACCAAATTGAACATGTTTCATTATCTACTTGAGGCTAAATTGATTTTATTGATGTATTATATTAAGTTAAAATAATAATGTAATTGTTATTATTACAAATACATTTTGTAATATTAATCGTTATCGGCTTCTTTTGGTCCTCCAGTAATCGGTATCGGTGTTGAAAAATCATAATCGGCCGACCTCCACTTCATAGTAAACAAGGTTCCAACTTATCAAAGCCACTCCCCCCTCTCCTCCATAAGCCACCCCCCCCTCTCCTCCATAAGCCACTCCCCCCTCTCCTCCATAAGCCACTCCCCCCTCTCCATATATGGCTCTGTTTAAAGCACTGCACTTTACAGTAAATAGGGTTCCAAATTTAGGACACACACAAAAGCTTCTAGAAATACTAAACGCAAAATGTATCAAACTACGCAGGCTTCTGATTTTCAACTTCCCTTGCTTTAATTTCAAAAGATTTACATTTCAGAAAACAAACTACAGGCCTAGTTTCAATCAGAAGTAAACGTTTTCAGAAAAAAAGCATTTTTAATTCCACATGCCAAATCCTCTAGTCTCCAATCTCCCCTCTATAAGCCACTCCCCTCTATAAGCCACTCCCCTCTATAAGCCACTCCCCTCTATAAGCCACTCCCCTCTAAAACCTTCTGATCTTATCGAGTCAACAAGATACACTGTAACGAGTGTAATTAGCCTTTGTAATTAGCCTTACTGTGTAAGTGCTACTCTGTGTAGATGTGTGTGTTGGATCTGTGTGTCTGGTTAGTTAGAGACCCTACCTCGCTCTTGTGGAGATCTCTGCCATCATAGAAGCTGTGAGTCTCCCAGGGCATAGGGCTCTGTCTGAGGAGGATCCTCTCCGTCTCTCCCTGGCTCTGTGCCTGCACTGCATTCAGCATCACCTCCATGTCCACAGACTCACTCCCTTTCATGAACTCAGCTCAGACTGAGATGGACTACCCCTTTCACTGCCTGCCACAGTGTGTCACGCACACGCACACACCCTCTCACGGTGTCACGCACACAGATGTTGTTCACACGCCCACACAGGCAAGCAGCGACAGTGAGAGCATGATAGGAGGGTCTGGGTAGGTGGCTAATTGAATCAAAGTCAAGGCCCTCCCCATTGGTGGAGGGGGACGGGGGGGGGGTCCATGACGTGTGTGCGTGTGTGTTTGTTTGCTTTCTACTTCCCGTGTGAAGCTACCAGCTGGCTTTCTTTCCCACCAACATCCCTCCCTACCACCTCCCTACCCTACCATCCTTTCACCAATGACAGCACAGTCCACACCTCTCATCTCACTAATGACAACACTCAGCGTCCCCTCTCTCTCTCTCTATGTCTCTCTCTCTCCCCTACGGTAGCTCTCTGTCTCTCTCTCTGTGTCGCTCTCTCCTACGGTAGCCCTCTCTGTGTCGCTCTCTCTCCCCTACAGTAGCCCTCCCTGTGTCGCTGTCTCTCCCCTACGGTATCCCTCTCTCCTACGGTATCCCTCTCTCCTACGGTATCCCTCGTGCTCTCTCCCCCCCTACGGTAGCCCTCGCTCTCTCTCCCCCCTACGGTAGCCCTCGCTCTCTCTCTCTCTCTCTCTCTCTCTGTGTTTCTCTCTCTCCCACGGTAGCCTTCTCGGTGTCTTTCCTACGGTAGCTCTCTCGGTCTCTCTCTTCCCCTACGGTAGCCCTCTCTGTGTCGCGCTCTCTCCTACGGTAACCCTCGCGCTCTCTCTCTCTCTCTCTCCTACGGTAGCCCTCGCTCTCTCTCTCTGTGTCACTCTCTCCCACAGTAGCCCTCTCTGTGTCTCTCTCTCGACCTCTGTGTGTCTCTTACTTACTGTTGCCCGCATCTCTCTCATTCAGGCGTCGCTGTTCTCACGATCTCAGAAAGAAAAAGGACGACCGACCCCCGGGCAGCACTCCAGGGTCTCAGAGACCCTCTCCTCTCCCACCTCACCCAGCCTTCATCACCTGCGACACCGCCACATCGGGCCTCAGCGAACCTAGACGCCTGTCCTCGTTTTACTCCCTCCACGGACCCCCCCCCCTCCCCCCTTCACGCCGAGCCCAGGGAGGAGAAGCCCCTGCCAGAGAGAGGACTGGTGCAGCAGCAGGGGGGGCTGTGATGGGGGCAGATGGATAGATGGACCAGGTTTTCTGGCTTGGTTTCTGCTCAGCGCTGGCTGGCTCCCTGGAGGTAATCTCTCTGTATAGCGTAGCTATGGCTGCAGCGTTAGTGCTCACAGGAGGTCTCTATCGTGGCGTGATGCCCATGTTTGTTTGCACAGACAGTACCCTGCTCGGCTCTGCCTCCTCTGTTCCACAACGCCACTGTGGCGCTTTCACTCTCCCCTCCCCCTCACCCTAGCTCCCAGTCCCCCTTTCTCCTGCCTCAGGCTCCAGCACAGCAGCCCGTCTCCACGGTAACCCCTTCAACAAATAAGTCGCGGTGATGTCCGATCACCACAACCGTCACGGAGAGAGTGAAACGCCAGATTATGCCCAGACAGCGCCCGCGCCGCTGTCCTCTGTCCTACAGTAAAGAAGGGGGAAGGGATAGGAGGATGACAACAAGGATAGAGAGGAGATTCTTAGATGGTAGAACGGGATAAAGGCTCCTGAATTGTCTATTGATATCCCTCGCTCTCTACCTCTCTGTGTGTTACAGGGTTTGCTTTCTCCCTCCCTTGCTTGCTTGCTTCCTCCCTCCTTCCCTTCCTCCCTGTCTGTCTGTCAGTGACTGCGCTTGCGTGTCTGCTACTCCATGGTTCTCTTTGTTATGATGTTTCATTTATATCCTTTAAAAATATATATATACAGTAATGTTTTATGAAACCACCCGCGGGCCGGCCGTATGTTTGACAACCCTGCTCTACACACCAATCAGGGGGCTCCTTTGTTCAGCCTGCCTTCACCGCGACAACAATGGCTTTAAAAGGAACTGAGCAGAGCAAACGACCCTGAGCCTGACATGCACAACATTACTCCCCCTCACCTCCCTTGGTTCCCTCTCTCTCCCTCAGTCTCTCTCCATTCCTCCTCCCCCCATTCACAGAGCAAAACACCGTACACCTATTAATAACGTGACTGATGTGTGAGGGGACGAGGAGGTCGCTAGAGGAGACGAGGCAGTGGTGGGAGGTGGGGCTAGAGGAGACGAGGCGGTGGTGGGAGGCGGCTAGAGGAGACGGGGCGGCGGCTAGAGGAGACGGGGAGGTGGTGGGAGGCGGCTAGAGGAGACGAGGCGGTGGTGGGAGGTGGCTAGAGGAGACAAGGCGGTGGTGGGAGATGGCTAGAGGAGACGAGTCGGTGGTGGGAGGAGGCTAGAGGAGACGAGGCGGTGGTGGGAGGCGGCTAGAGGAGACGGGCGGCGGCTAGAGGCGGCGGCTAGAGGAGACGAGGCGGCGGTGGGAGGAGACGAGGCGGTGGTGGGAGGAGACGAGGCGGTGGTGGGAGGAGACGAGGCGGTGGTGGGAGGTGGCTAGAGGAGACGAGGAGGTGGTGGGAGGTCCGCTAGAGGAGACGAGGCGGTGGTGGGAGGTCCGCTAGAGGAGACGAGGCGGTGGTGGGAGGTCCGCTAGAGGAGACGAGGCGGTGGAGGGAGGTCCGCTAGAGGAGACGAGGTGGTGGTGGGAGGTCCGCTAGAGGAGACGAGGTGGTGGTGGGAGGTCCGCTAGAGGAGACGAGGCGGTGGTGACTAGAGGAGACGAGGCGGTGGTGGGAGGTGGCTAGAGGAGACGAGGAGGTGGTGGGAGGAGACGAGGCGGTGGTGGGAGGTGGCTAGAGGAGACGAGGCGGTGGTGACTAGAGGAGACGAGGAGGTGGTGGGAGGAGACGAGGAGGTGGTGGGAGGAGATGAGGCGGTGGTGGGAGGAGACGAGGCGGTGGTGGGAGGTGGCTAGAGGAGACGAGGCGGTGGTGACTAGAGGAGACGAGGCAGTGGTGGGAGGCGGCTAGAGCAGACGAGGCGGTGGTGGGAGGCGGCTAGAGCAGACGAGGCGGTGGTGGGAGGTGGCTAGAGGAGACGAGGCGGTGGTGGGAGGTGGCTAGAGGAGATGAGGCGGTGGTGGGAGGCGGCTAGAGGAGACGAGGCGGTGGTGGGAGGCGGCTAGAGGAGACGAGGCGGTGGTGGGAGGTGGCTAGAGGAGACGAGGCGGTGGTGGGAGGCGGCTAGAGGAGACGAGGCGGCGGTGGGAGGTGGCTAGAGGAGACGAGGCGGCGGTGGGAGATGGCTAGAGAAGACGAGGCGGTGGTGGGAGGAGACAAGGCGGCGGTGGGAGGAGACGAGGCGGCGGGAGGTCCAGACGACACAAACAAAACATCTGAATTAAATAACATTTGGTAGTGTACACCATCTATGCCTCGATGGTGTTTAGCATCTCCATATTATGGTCTTTATCAGAGTAAAGTGCATAGCTTTTTCTTTTTAAACCCCCAGAACCAGAGGGAGAAAAATTAACCATCAGAAGTTCACAGACCATGAAACGCGCCTTCCCCCCCAACAAAACAAATCACTCCAGGCAGCGTTCAGTCAGCTAGCTGCCGCGCCGCTAACGTCCGTCAGCTAGCTCTCAAATCTCTCAGCTTTAACTCTAGGCCTGTAGTTTCAGTGGAAAATAATAGACTCTGTTTCTGTCTGTTTGTCTGTTTGTCTGTCTGGTGGTGGGAGGTGGCTAGAGGAGACGAGGCGGCGGTGGTGGGAGGTGGCTAGAGGAGACGAGGCGGCGGTGGTGGGAGGTGGCTAGAGGAGACGAGGCGGCTGTGGTGGGAGGTGGCTAGAGGAGACGAGGCGGCGGTGGTGGGAGGTGGCTAGAGGAGACGAGGCGGCGGTGGTGGGAGGTGGCTAGAGGAGACGAGGCGGCGGTGGTGGGAGGTGGCTAGAGGAGACGAGGCGGCGGTGGTGGGAGGTGGCTAGAGGAGACGAGGCGGCGGTGGTGGGAGGTGGCTAGAGGAGACGAGGCGGCGGTGGTGGGAGGTGGCTAGAGGAGACGAGGCGGCGGTGGTGGGAGGTGGCTAGAGGAGACGAGGCGGCGGTGGTGGGAGGTGGCTAGAGGAGACGAGGCGGCGGTGGTGGGAGGTGGCTAGAGGAGACGAGGCGGCTGTGGTGGGAGGTGGCTAGAGGATACGAGGCGGCGGTGGTGGGAGGTGGCTAGAGGAGACGAGGCGGCGGTGGGAGGTGGCTAGAGGAGACGAGGCGGCGGTGGGAGGTGGCTAGAGGAGACGAGGCGGCGGTGGGAGGTGGCTAGAGGAGACGAGGCGGCGGTGGGAGGTGGCTAGAGGAGAGGAGGCGGCGGTGGGAGGTGGCTAGAGGAGACGAGGCGGCGGTGGTGGGAGGTGGCTAGAGGAGACGAGGCGGCGGTGGTGGGAGGTGGCTAGAGGAGACGAGGCGGTGGTGGGAGGTGGCTAGAGAAGCCGAGGCGGCGGTGGTGGAAGGTGGCTAGAGGAGACGAGGCGGAAGTGGTGGGAGGTGGCTAGAGGAGACGAGGCGGCGGTGGTGGGAGGTGGCTAGAGGAGACGAGGCGGCGGTGGGAGGTGGCTAGAGGAGACGAGGCGGCGGTGGGAGGAGACGAGGCGGTGGTGGGAGGTGGCTAGAGGAGACGAGGCGGTGGTGGTGGGAGGTGGCTAGAGGAGACGAGGCGGTGGTGGGAGGTGGCTAGAGGAGACGAGGCGGCGGTGGTGGGAGGTGGCTAGAGGAGACGAGGCGGCGGGGGTGGGAGGTGGCTCGAGGAGACGAGGCGGCGGAGGTGGGAGGTGGCTAGAGGAGACGAGGCGGCGGTGGTGGGAGGTGGCTAGAGGAGACGAGGCGGCGGTGGTGGGAGGTGGCTAGAGGAGACGAGGCGGCGGTGGTGGGAGGTGGCTAGAGGAGACGAGGCGGCGGTGGTGGGAGGTGGCTAGAGGAGACGAGGCGGTGGTGGTGGGAGGTGGCTAGAGGAGACGAGGCGGCGGTGGGAGGTGGCTAGAGGAGACGAGGCGGCGGTGGGAGGTGGCTAGAGGAGACGAGGCGGCGGTGGGAGGTGGCTAGAGGAGACGAGGCAGCGGTGGGAGGTGGCTAGAGGAGACGAGGCAGCGGTGGGAGGTGGCTAGAGGAGACGAGGCGGTGGTGGGAGGAGACGAGGCGGTGGTGGGAGGTGGCTAGAGGAGACGAGGCGGTGGTGGGAGGTGGCTAGAGGAGACGAGGCGGTGGTGGGAGGTCCGCTAGAGGAGACGAGGCGGTGGTGGGAAGCGGCTAGAGGAGACGAGGCGGTGGGAGATGGCTAGAGGAGACGAGGCGATGGGAGGTGGCTAGAGGAGACGAGGCGGTGGGAGGCGGCTAGAGGAGACGAGGCGATGGTGGGAGGCGGCTAGAGGAGACGAGGCGGTGGTGGGAGGCGGCAATAGGAGACGAGGCGGCGGCGGCTAGAGGAGACGAGGCGGTGGTGGGAGGAGACGAGGCGGCGGTGGGAGGAGACGAGGCGGCGGGAGGTCCAGACGACACAAACAAAACATCTGAATTAAATAACATTTGGTAGTGTACACCATCTATGCCTCGATGGTGTTTAGCATTTCCATATTATGGTCTTTATCAGAGTAAAGTGCATAGCTTTTTCTTTTTAAACCCCCAGAACCAGAGGGAGAAAAATTAACCATCAGAAGTTCACAGACCATGAAACGCACCTCCCCCCCCCAACAAAACAAATCACTCCAGGCAGCGTTCAGTCAGCTAGCTGCCGCGCCGCTAACGTCCGTCAGCTAGCTCTCAAATCTCTCAGCTTTAACTCTAGGCCTGTAGTTTCAGTGGAAAATAATAGACTCTGTTTCTGTCTGTTTGTCTGTTTGTCTGTCTGGTGGTGGGAGGTGGCTAGAGGAGACGAGGCGGCGGTGGTGGGAGGTGGCTAGAGGAGACGAGGCGGCGGTGGTGGGAGGTGGCTAGAGGAGACGAGGCGGCTGTGGTGGGAGGTGGCTAGAGGAGACGAGGCGGTGGTGGTGGGAGGTGGCTAGAGGAGACGAGGCGGCGGTGGTGGGAGGTGGCTAGAGGAGACGAGGCGGCGGTGGTGGGAGGTGGCTAGAGGAGACGAGGCGGCGGTGGGAGGAGACGAGGCGGCGGGAGGTCCAGACGACACAAACAAAACATCTGAATTAAATAACATTTGGTAGTGTACACCATCTATGCCTCGATGGTGTTTAGCATTTCCATATTATGGTCTTTATCAGAGTAAAGTGCATAGCTTTTTCTTTTTAAACCCCCAGAACCAGAGGGAGAAAAATTAACCATCAGAAGTTCACAGACCATGAAACGCACCTCCCCCCCCCAACAAAACAAATCACTCCAGGCAGCGTTCAGTCAGCTAGCTGCCGCGCCGCTAACGTCCGTCAGCTAGCTCTCAAATCTCTCAAATCTTTCAGTGGAAAATAATAGACTCTGTTTCTGTCTGTTTGTCTGTTTGTCTGTCTCTTTCTGTCTGTCTGTCTCTTTCTGTCTGTCTCTTTCTGTCTGTTTGACTTTGGATGTCTGTGTCTGTCTGTTTCTGTCTATCTGACTTTGGATGTCTGTTTCTGTCTATCTGACTTTGGATGTCTGTTTCTGTCTGTCTGTCTGTCTGGCAGTCTGACTTTGGAGGTCTGTGTGTCTGTCTGTGTGTCTGTCTGCGTCTCTGTGTGTCTCTGTGTGTCTCTGTGTGTCTCTGTCTGTCTCTGTCTGTCTCTGTGTGTCTCTGTGTGTCTCTGTGTGTCTCTGTGTGTCTCTGTGTGTCTCTGTGTGTCTCTGTGTCTGACTGACTTCTGTTTGACTGTCTGTTTGACTGTCTGTTTCTGTCCGTCTGTCTGTTTCTGTCTGACTGTCTGACTTTGGATGTCTGTTTCTGTCTGACTGACTTTGGATGTCTGTTTCTGTCTGTCTGTCTGTTTCTGTCTGTCTGTCTGACTTTGGATGTCTGTTTCTGTCTGACTGTCTGACTTTGGAGGTTTGTGTGTGTGTCTGTCTCTCTCTGTCTGTCTGCGTCTCTGTCTGTCTGTCTGCGTCTCTGTCTGTCTGTCTATCTGTCTGTCTGTCCGCGTCTCTGTCTGTCTGTGTGTGTGTCTCTGTCTGTCTGTTTGTGTGTCTCTGTCTGTCTGTTTGTGTGTCTCTGTCTGTCTGTTTGTGTGTCTCTGTCTCTGTCTCTGTGGATCCAGAGAGAGATTACACGCTGCCCCAGTGCTAGCTTGCCTTAGCCAGTAGCTTCTAGCATGCCTTCTGTTTTATTACACAAGGGACACGGAGCTCTAGCTAGCTTCCCCCACCCACCCCCACCCTTCGTGCAAACATTCACGGCTGTTAGAGCTGTGACGTGTTCCTCCCGCTCTTCTCTTCTTCAGGGTTCAGGTTTCTCACTATTTGTTCCTCTTAATTGTTTACTGTGTAGCCAGCAGCTGGCTCCACAGGAAGTCAGGAGCAGGGAGTGACGTAGGTAGGTTACACCAGGAGAGAAGAAGAGCCTCAGCCTGCGTGTGTGTGTGCGCGCGCGTCATATGTAGGTTACACCGGGAGTGGAAGAACCTCAGCCTGCCTCACTCTCTGTGTGTGTGTGTGTGTGTGTGGCAGGTAGGTTACACCGGGAGTGGACAAACCTCAGCCTGCCTCACTCGGTGTGTGTGTGTGTGTGTGGCAGGTAGGTTACACCGGGAGTGGAAGAACCTCAGCCTGCCTCACTCTGTGTGTGTGTGTGTGTGTGTGTGTGTGGCAGGTAAGTTACACCGGGAGTGGACGAACCTCAGCCTGCCTCACTCTGTGTGTGTGTGTGTGTGTGTGTGTGTGTGTGGCAGGTAGGTTACACCGGGAGTGGACGAACCTCAGCCTGCCTCACTCTGTGTGTGTGTGTGTGTGTGTGTGTGTGTGTGTGTGTCTCTCTCTCGTAAGAACCTCCCGTCTTGATCACACCAACAGCATCATCTGGATATGTATGTAACAACAGTTCCACATTCACCTGCTACCATTTCTGTAATTTCTGTCTGTGGGGAACAGTATCCAGTAACAGCTGTTAGCCGTGGCAGTATCGGCCGGGGAACAGTATCCAGTAACAGCTGTTAGCCGTGGCAGTATCGGCCCGGGAAACAGTATCCAGTAACAGCTGTTAGCCGTGGAAGTATCGGCCGGGGAACAGTATCCAGTAACAGCTGTTAGCCGTGGAAGTATCGGCCAGGGAAACAGTATCCAGAAACAGCTGTTAGCCATGGCAGTATCGGCCGGGGAACAGTATCCAGTAACAGCTGTTAGCCATGGCAGTATCGGCCGGGGAACAGTATCCAGTAACAGCTGTTAGCCGTGGCGACAGCCAGCCCGGAACTAATGCAGGAGATATAGATATATATCCTCCTAATATTGATCAATATTCCATATATATTTTACAACGTGTGTGTCGTTTCATTGGTCTGCGCTACGGTTTGTTTGCATTCCAGACCAGATTGATCTTGGTTTGTCGGAGCAGACTCATTTTAGGTCACGTGTGTGGTATTGATCTTGGTTTGTCGGAGCAGACTCATTTAGGTCACGCGTGTGGTTTTAAAATAAGATTCCTCTGACGTCACTTACCAAGTAAATTGTTTGGGGGAACCCAGCTAACAAAATGTTCCCCATGTGTGGAAATCCAAAAAAACTCCTCTGCTCAACTGTATCCTGTGGCACATAACATTAATACAGCTTTATTATGAAACAGGGACTTTTTCTTGGACAGTAAATTTACCACGTATCCAATCGCATCTTAGTGTAGGGATCTGTTTACAGTAAATGATGGTGTAGCGGGGGGAGGGGGTTTACTTCTTAATCCGGCACAGAATGTTAGCCAGCCAGTAACAACCAAGAACTAATGCAGCCTCCAGTAGCTAGCCAGCCAGGAACTAATGCAGCCTCCAGTAGCTAGCCAGCAAGGAACTAATGCAGCCTCCAGTAGCTAGCCAGCCAGGAACTAATGCAGCCTCCAGTAGCTAGTCAGCCAGGAACTAATGCAGCCTCCAGTAGCTAGTCAGCCAGGAACTAATGCAGCCTCCAGTAGCTAGCCAGCCAGGAACTAATGCAGCCTCCAGTAGCTAGTCAGCCAGGAACTAATGCAGCCTCCAGTAGCTAGCCAGCCAGGAACTAATGCAGCCTCCAGTAGCTAGTCAGCCAGTAACAGCCAGGAACTAATGCAGCCTCCAGTAGCTAGTGAGCCAGTAACAACCAGGAACTAATGCAGCCTCCAGTAGCTAGCCAGTCAGGAACTAATGCAGCCTCCAGTAGCTAGTCAGCCAGGAACTAATGCAGCCTTCAGTAGCTAGCCAGCCAGTAACAACCAGGAACTAATGCAGCCTCCAGTAGCTAGCCAGCCAGTAACAGCCAGGAACTAATGCAGCCTCCAGTAGCTAGTCAGCCAGTAACAGCCAGGAACTAATGCAGCCTCCAGTAGCTAGTGAGCCAGTAACAACCAGGAACTAATGCAGCCTCCAGTAGCTAGCCAGCCAGGAACTAATGCAGCCTCCAGTAGCTAGCCAGCCAGGAACTAATGCAGCCTCCAGTAGCTAGCCAGCCAGTGACAACCAGGAACTAATGCAGCCTCCAGTAGCTAGCCAGCCAGTAACAACCAGGAACTAATGTAGCCTCCAGTAGCTAGCCAGCCAGTGACAGCCAGGAACTAATGCAGCCTCCAGTAGCTAGCCAGCCAGGAACTAATGCAGCCTCCAGTAGCTAGTCAGCCAGTAACAGGCATTCTCCATTCAGCCAGGCAGCATCCAGGAAGTTAGAAACTCATGTAGCCTCTAGCTAGTCCTCCTAATGGTGATGCTGCTTATAATGATGCTGAGAAAAACTCACTTGCGCAAAAAAAGCTAATTTAGAGCAATTTATTAAAGGCACCCTCTGGGCTCCCACTTGCAGGTGGATGGATGGATCACTGTGATGGGATTGTGAGTGAGGACCCCCCCAAAAAATAGCTCTTCCTAGAACTGTTTACATTGTTTTTCTGGCAAATGCTTAGCCTATCACGTCATATGGGTAATTCACGTAGATAAATTGCTAGGTTGCAGGAGGTAAAGCGTTGGTTTAAACATCAGGGGAAATGCACACGCACACTGGAGTGCCAGTGTCTCACAGTAGATTCCATCTGTGTTAATTAGCATCCCTCGTAGCATGTTCAATAAATCTCTCCAATTCAAGCCAGCACTGTTGGTTACCTGTCCAATTCAAGCTTCAGGGTTTATGAAAGTTCTGTTGTTGTCGACATATAAACAAACAAAACAAACCCAGTTCTCCAAACACTCGAGAGTTTGATTAGTCACACAGACAACAGCTCTCCTGTCTCGACTTACACCTTCACTGCTAGGGAGGATCGATTGAATCTTTGAATTAGAGCTGCTGCCTCTCCGCAACTGTGAAGTGGACTAGTAGAGTAGAGCAGTGTTTTTCCCATGCTGGCTTACTGCCATGATATATATATATATATATATTTTTTTACATTTATACAAACTTGGCTACCTTGTTTAACCTGGTTATTTAACCTGGCCGCCTTGTTTATTAACCTGGCCGCCTTGTTTAACCTGGCCGCCTTGTTTAACCTGGCCGCCTTGTTTAACCTGGCTGCCTTGTTTAACCTGGCTGCCTTGTTTAACCTGGCTGCCTAGTTTAACCTGGCTACCTAGTTTAACCTGGCTACCTAGTTTAACCTGGCTACCTAGTTTAACCTGGCTACCTAGTTTAACCTGGCTGCCTTGTTTAACCTGGCTGCCTTGTTTAACCTGGCTACCTAGTTTAACCTGGCTACCTAGTTTAACCTGGCTACCTAGTTTAACCTGGCTACCTTGTTTAACCTGGTTGTTTAGCCTGGTTACCTTGTTTAACCTGGCTACCTTGTTTAACCTGGCTACCTTGTTTATCTTGGCTGTTTATCCTGGCTACCTTGTTTATCCTGGCTACCTTGTTTAACCTGGTTGTTTAACCTGGTTGTTTAACCTGGTTACCTTGTTTATCCTGGCTACCTTGTTTATCCTGGCTACCTTGTTTATCCTGGCTACCTTGTTTATCCTGGCTACCTTGTTTAACCTGGTTGTTTAACCTGGTTACCTTGTTTAACCTGGTTACCTTGGCTACCTTGTTTAACCTGGCTACCTTGTTTAACCTGGCTACGTTGTTTAACCTGGCTACCTTGTTTAACCTGGCTACCTTGTTTAACCTGGCTACCTTGTTTAACCTGGCTACCTTGTTTAACCTGGCTACCTTGTTTAACCTGGTTGTTTAACCTGGTTACCTTGTTTAACCTGGTTGTTTAACCTGGCTACCTTGTTTAACCTGATTGTTTAACCTGGTTGTTTAACCTGGCTACCTTGTTTAACCTGGTTACCTTGTTTAACCTGGTTACCTTGTTTAACCTGGTTGTTTAACCTGGCTACCTTTGTTTAACCTGGTTGTTTAACCTGGTTGTTTAACCTGGTTGTTTAACCTGGCTACCTTGTTTAACCTGGTTGTTTAACCTGGCTACCTTGTTTAACCTGGTTGTTTAACCTGGTTGTTTAACCTGGTTGTTTAACCTGGCTACCTTGTTTAACCTGGCTACCTTGTTTAACCTGGCTACCTTGTTTAACCTGGTTGTTTAACCTGGTTGTTTAACCTGGTTACCTTGTTTAACCTGGTTGTTTAACCTGGTTGTTTAACCTGGTTGTTTAACCTGGTTGTTTAACCTGGCTGTTTAACCTGGTTGTTTAACCTGGCTACCTTGTTTAAACCTGGCTGTTTAACCTGGTTGTTTAACCTGGTTGTTTAACCTGGCTGTTTAACCTGGCTGTTTAACCTGGCTGTTTAACCTGGTTGTTTAACCTGGCTGTTTAACCTGGCTGTTTAACCTGGCTGTTTAACCTGGCTGTTTAACCTGGCTGTTTACCTGGTTGTTTAACCTGGCTACCTTGTTAACCTGGTTATTTAACATGGCTACCGTGTGATTAAAACACTTGTTTCAAGAGAGACCTGGATAGAAGAGAAAAAGCCTCAGTTTGACTGGACATAAGGTTCAAGTTTAGAGTCTTGGCCAGGCCGTCAGTGAGTAGACCGACAGCCAGCGTAATAACTGAAACACAGAAAGGACCTGACCAGTCACAATACAGCTTTCTTTATACCACTGATCCAACTCCTCTTTCACAACGCAACTCACAATGACAAATATGTAGGACAGAGTCAATGGAGGGAAGGATAGCTAACTGGGGGCTATTTAGCCTGCTGCCTGTGTGCCTGACAGGAAAGCCTGGGATTCTACTCTTCTATAAGATGTTAGGTTCCATCCACCCACTGGAGAGACAGCATTGCTATGGAAACATTGCCTCGGTTTTCACAGACAGCGAGCGAGAGAAAGAGAGAGAAAGTGCGAGAACGGAGAAAAAAGGTGAAGTGATTAAAATTATGTGTGGGAAGAGCAGGGGAGGAGTGGAGGAGGACTGAGTGGAGGAGGACTGAGTGGAGGAGGGGAGTGGAGGGGGGACTGAGTGGAGGAGGACTGGAGTGGAGGAGGGGAGGAGTGGAGGGGGGACGGAGTGGAGGGGGGACGGAGTGGAGGGAGGACTGAGTGGAGGAGGACTGAGTGGAGGAGGACTGAGTGGAGGAGGACTGAGTGGAGGAGGACTGAGTGGAGGAGGACTGAGTGGAGGAGGACTGAGTGGAGGAGGACTGAGTGGAGGAGGACTGAGTGGAGGGACTGAGTGGAGGACTGGAGGAGGAGGGGAGGGGAGGAGGACTGAGTGGAGGAGGGGAGGAGGACTGAGTGGAGGAGGGGAGGAGGACTGAGTGGAGGAGGGGAGGAGGACTGAGTGGAGGAGGACTGAGTGGAGGAGGACTGAGTGGAGGAGGGGAGGAAGTGGAGGAGGACTGAGTGGAGGAGGACAGAGTGGAGGAGGACAGAGTGGAGGAGGACAGAGTGGAGGAGGACAGAGTGGAGGAGGACAGAGTGGAGGGGGGACAGAGTGGAGGGGGGACAGAGTGGAGGGGGGACAGAGTGGAGGGGGGACAGAGTGGAGGGGGGACAGAGTGGAGGGGGGACAGAGTGGAGGGGGGACAGAGTGGAGGGGGGACAGAGTGGAGGGGGGACAGAGTGGAGGAGGGGAGGAGGACTGAGTGGAGGAGGGGAGGAGGACTGAGTGGAGGAGGGGAGGAGGACTGAGTGGAGGAGGGGAGGAGGACTGAGTGGAGGAGGGGAGGAGGACTGAGTGGAGGAGGGGAGGAGGACTGAGTGGAGGAGGGGAGGAGGACTGAGTGGAGGAGGAGGGGAGGACTGAGTGGAGGAGGACTGAGTGGAGGAGGGGAGGAGGGAACGAAGTGGAGGAGGACTGAGTGGAGGAGTGGAGGAGGGGCGGAGGGGGGACGGAGTGGAGGAGGACTGGGTGGAGGAGGACTGGGTGGAGGAGGACTGAGTGGAGGAGTGGAGGAGGACTGAGTGGAGGAGTGGAGGAGGACTGAGTGGAGGAGTGGAGGAGGACTGAGTGGAGGAGTGGAGGAGGACTGAGTGGAGGAGTGAGTGGAGGAGGGGAGTGGAGGAGGGGAGGAGTGGTGGAGGGGAGGAGTGGTGGAGGGGAGGAGTGGTGGAGGGGAGGAGTGGTGGAGGGGAGGAGTGGGGCGGAGTGGAGGGGTGGAGTAGAGGAGAGGCGGAGTGGAGGAGGGGAGGGGTGGAGTGGAGGAAGGGCGGAGGAGGGGCAGTGGAGGAGGAGTAGGAGGGGTTCGCGTCCGACCTGGATGACATGGTGAGGAGTGTGTCCCGGAGAGCCCAGGCTCCCCTCTGTTTCACGGACAGATCAGTCCTGGCTATGACAACACTAGGGCATCAGAACTATTATTTTCAGACATTTTTAAAAAGGGGGAGCCATTTGGAATGCACATTCAATCTGCCTGGGTCTCTCTCACCCCCTGACAGACAAAAAAAACAATCCCTTTCCAGAAGGCTGGTATAAAAACAGAAGCTGCAGCTGCCAACAGGATGACAAAGCAAATCCGTAAAAAGAGCTGTGTAGAAAACATCATTTTCAACAGTCAGAGAGCGCGTAGGGGGAAGTCTGGGCCTGCTGCCCATCTGGGACCATATTCCCTATTTAGTGTTCTGGGTGTTATTTACAGCAGACAAAAACAGCTGGCCACCTGGAGTATTTGTGAAGTATTGATAAACAACAGGGACCAGGTTCAGAGGAGAGGAGACTTCAAACGAATGGAAACAGTAGCTAGTCATCTCTAAAAGAAAATACTATATTTTCAGGACAGGTAATGGTAATGACTAGAGGACAACACCAACACTCCTCTACACTAATTGGTGAAAAGCCAGCAACCTGCCTAGTGATGAGAACTGACCGGGTCAACGCCAGCAACCTGCCTAGTGATGAGAACTGACCAGGTCAACGCCAGCAACCTGCCTAGTGATGAGAACTGACCAGGTCAACGCCAGCAACCTGCCTAGTGATGAGAACTGACCAGGTCAACGCCAGCAACCTGCCTAGTGATGAGAACTGACCAGGTCAAAGCCAGCAACCTGCCCAATGATGAGAACTGACCAGGTCAACGCCAGCAACCTGCCCAATGATGAGCTTCCACAATTTTGTTTAATCTGTCAATTATGTATCTTTGTTCCTGGGAGATACCAAGACAAGACGAAGAAGAACCCAGAGGCAGACTGTGGTGGCTAGTAGTGTCTGCCTCGAGGCGACTAGCCAGTAAAGGTCAGAGGCAGACTGTGGTGGCTAGTAGTGTCTGCCTCGAGGCGACTAGCCAGTAAAGGTCAGAGACAGACTGTGGTGGCTAGTAGTGTCTGCCTCGAGGCGACTAGCCAGTAAAGGTCAGAGACAGACTGTGGTGGCTAGTAGTGTCTGCCTCGAGACGACTAGCCAGTAAATATCAGAAACAGACTGTGGTGGCTAGTAGTGTCTGCCTCGAGGCGACTAGCCAGTAAAGGTCAGAGGCAGAGTGGTCAGCAACCATTGCCACAAATCCTCCTCACTGTCAGCTCAGCCTGCATCAGGGCCAGACCACTCCACACTAGCGGCTACATTGTGCTGTCAAGACCAGACCAGGTACACACACACACTGTTGGACTGCATCGCTCTGTCAGGAGGTCCAGAGCCCTCCTCCCCGCCACACCTTCCCTACTCCTCCCCTTCCACACCTTACCGTATATAGGGCCTCCCCTTCCTTCTCCTCCCACATATAGGACCTCCCCTTCCTTGTCCTCCCAGATATAGACCTCCCCTTCCTTATCCTCACAGGTACACACCTCCCCTTCCTTCTCATCCCAGATATAGGACCTCCCCTTCCTTGTCCTCCCAGATATAGGACCTCCCCTTCCTTCTCCTCCCAGATATAGGACCTTCCCTTCCTTCTCCTCCCAGATATAGGACCTTCCCTTCCTTCTCCTCCCAGATATAGGACCTCCCATTCCTTCTCCTCCCAGATATAGGACCTTCCCTTCCTTCTCCTCCCAGATATAGGACCTTCCCTTCCTGCTCCTCCCAGATATAGGACCTTCCCTTCCTGCTCCTCCCAGATATAGGACCTCCCCTTCCTTCTCCTCCCACATATAGGACCTCCCCTTCTCCTCCCACATATAGGACCTCCCCTTCTCCTCCCACATATAGGACCTCCCCTTCTCCTCCCACATATAGGACCTCCCCTTCTCCTCCCACATATAGGACCTCCCCTTCTCCTCCCACATATAGGACCCCCCCTTCTCCTCCCACATATAGGACCTCCCCTTCCTTCTTCTGACTTATCAAGATGGTCGGAGTAAAGGGACTACAGATGACTTATCAAGCTAGTCAAAGTGAAGTGACGACAGAGCTAATCTTGTTGAGCTGGTCAGAGTGAAGAGACGACAGAGCTAATCTTGTTGAGCTGGCCAGAGTGAAGAAACGACAGAGCTAATCTTGTTGAGCTGGTCATAGTGAAGAGACGACAGAGCTAATCTTGTTGAGCTGGCCAGAGTGAAGAGACGACAGAGCTAATCTTGTTGAGCTGGCCAGAGTGAAGACGACGACAGAGTTCATCTTGTTGAGCTGGCCAGAGTGAAGAGACGACAGAGCTAATCTTGTTGAGCTGGCCAGAGTGAAGACGACGACAGAGTTCATCTTGTTGAGCTGGCCAGAGTGAAGAGACGACAGAGCTAATCTTGTTGAGCTGGCCAGAGTGAAGACGACGACAGAGTTCATCTTGTTGAGCTGGCCAGAGTGAAGAGACGACAGAGCTAATCTTGTTGAGCGTGCATCATTACTGTATTATACGGACTGGAATTATGCGCCTTGTTTCAAACCATGAACCTGGGAGAGAACGTGATGCTGGCGCAGGACACGCGGCCTACAAAGTTCATTATAGACTAGCCAATTAGATTTTGAAATATTATAGGGCCCGTTTAACATTTGCACAATTAGTAGGCTGACTCATTGCTTCATCCCTTCCTCGCTTTCAACAGTTAACTGAAATGTTTTGTTGTCCTGATCTTCATCATTGTAATGACATGCTTGAATGATATAGGACTAGAGTAAAATATGGAGATGGCATTCTAGTCTCTTCATGAAGATTGAATGGCTAAGGAGTCTGAACAAATACCAGCTATCGCCTACCGCCATCCTGCGTTCTCTTCTTTCAGGGTCCCCGGCTGTGGCCATGAGTTCTATAGCCTACCGCCATCCTGCGTTCTCTTCTTTCAGGGTCCCCGGCTGTGGCCATGAGTTCTATAGCCTACCGACATCCTGCGTTCTCTTCTTTCAGGGTCCCCGGCTGTGGCCATGAGTTCTATAGCCTACTGCCATCCTGCGCTCTCTTCTTTCAGGGTCCCCGGCTGTGGCCATGAGTTCTATAGCCTACCGACATCCTGCGTTCTCTTCTTTCAGGGTCCCCGGCTGTGGCCATGAGTTCTATAGCCTACTGCCATCCTGCGTTCTCTTCTTTCAGGGTCCCCGGCTGTGGCCATGAGTTCTATAGCCTACCGCCATCCTGCGTTCTCTTCTTTCAGGGTCCCCGGCTGTGGCCATGAGTTCTATAGCCTACCGACATCCTGCGCTCTCTTCTTTCAGGGTCCCCGGCTGTGGCCATGAGTTCTATAGCCTACTGCCATCCTGCGTTCTCTTCTTTCAGGGTCCCCGGCTGTGGCCATGAGTTCTATAGCCTACCGACATCCTGCGTTCTCTTCTTTCAGGGTCCCCGGCTGTGGCCATGAGT
This sequence comes from Oncorhynchus clarkii lewisi, assembly GCF_045791955.1. Classification (NCBI taxonomy): domain Eukaryota; kingdom Metazoa; phylum Chordata; class Actinopteri; order Salmoniformes; family Salmonidae; genus Oncorhynchus; species Oncorhynchus clarkii. Next base: position 45,297,258 of record NC_092173.1, on the reverse strand, counting down.
TCTATAGCCTACCGACATCCTGCGCTCTCTTCTTTCAGGGTCCCCGGCTGTGGCCATGAGTTCTATTGGCTGCCGTATTTAACATTCAGCAAACAAGAGCTTTGCTTCCCTCTTCCAATAGTCTATTAGTGTAAGAAATGCTGAAAAATAAGTAGCTTCCAGCAAGCCATTCTAGTCTAGCTTTTCACGCTTCTCCAAGAGCAAAGACGTTTTTTATTTTTTTTAAGGAGAGGCCAACGCACCGTTGCCTGTGCAAGACACGGGCAAAAAAAACATTATACGCTTACGCATACCCTATCATTCATTAGCTAAATACCAAGGCTAATAACTGCACTGAATTTATCATTAAAAAAATATATATAAGATGACCCCTGAAAGCCAGATGGAGATATGTAAATTACACACACACACACACACACACGTAGTCTTTATATTACTGTATCATAGCGACCACTATGGAAATAATTCTGATTTTATTGTGCAATATAACTTTAAAAGTAATGTGTGTTGTCATGACGTTGGCCTGAGGGTAGGTTTATGACAGTCATAAATACCTCTTCCCACCTTTTTCCTCTCTCTACCCTACTAAGGTTACTTTTGCAAAACCCCTTGGTTAACACAGAGATTCTGGGAACATCAGAATGTGGGGGGAAATTAACTATATTCTGGTAATCCGAACAATTTAACATTGTTCAATTACTTAATGAATGTACTTAATGAATATGATGTCAGTTCGGTTGTCATCTGAGACATTCTCATCAATGATAAGATGACATAAACTCTACAGTAGAAAGTCTACACATCAGAGTTATCGGATTCACATGGAATTGTTGTTCAATTTAAATGTTTGAATATGAAATTATTCGTGATGGGATGAAATGTGATTTTAGCTTCTAAAATGTGAGATTTCATAAGATATTGCTACTCACTCAGTGGCCCGCCTCTGTGAAGGGAAATGGGCTATAAAACTTCTCAAACACGCCCTCCTCTCCCTTCCTATATAAAGCCTTGACGACAATATAACTCTGTTCCAATGAGGTAGGATGACGGTCCGATGTCAAAATGGTTCAGATAATAATTACAGAACGAAGCCAACATCAGCATGAGCTTTGGTTGCGAATGGTATGAACTTTGAACTCTTATTCACGACAGAAGTGATACCTCCTAGCCATTGAGTTAGTGACCGTAGCTGCAAACGCAGGTTAGGAAAGGAACAGACAGAGTATCCCATCTACCACACTATTACTAGTACTAACAATCACTATTACCAGTACTAACGATCACTATTACCAGTACTAACGATAACTACTAGTACTAACAATTATAACTACTAGCACTCACTTAAAGGTTAAATAAATGTGTACAAATTAAATTGCTACTAATACTATTAATCAATCTTTATTACTAATTAGTATTACTAATTACTTTTAGTAGTACTAATTACCATTATTACAATAACTAATGATCACTTACTAATGATCATTACTACTAGTACTAACTATCACTATTACTAGTACTAACAGTCACCATCGCCAGTACTACCGGTCACCAGTACTAACGGTCACCATCGCCAGTACTAACGGTCACCATCGCCAGTACTAACGGTCACCATCGCCAGTACTAACGGTCACCATCGCCAGTACTAACGGTCGCCAGTACTAACGGTCGCCAGTACTAACGGTCACCAGTACTAACAGTCACCAGTACTAACAGTCACCAGTACTAACAGTCACCAGTACTAACAGTCACCAGTACTAACAGTCACCATCGCCAGTACTAACAGACACCATCACCAGTACTAACGGTCACCAGTACTAACGGACACCATCGCCAGTACTAACAGACACCATCGCCAGTACTAACAGACACCATCACCAGTACTAACGGTCACCAGTACTAACGGACACCATCGCCAGTACTAACAGACACCATCGCCAGTACTAACAGACACCATCGCCAGTACTAACAGACACCATCGCCAGTACTAACTAACGGTCGCCAGTACTAACGGTCGCCAGTACTAACGGTCGCCAGTACTAACGGTCGCCAGTACTAACGGCCGCCAGTACTAACGGTCGCCAGTACTAACGGTCGCCAGTACTAACGGTCGCCAGTACTAACGGTCGCCAGAACTAACGGTCGCCAGAACTAACGGACACCATCGCCAGTACTAACAGTCACCAGTACTAACGGACACCATCGCCAGTACTAACGGACACCATCGCCAGTACTAAAAGTCACCAGTACTAACGGACACCATCGCCAGTACTAACAGACACCAGTACTAACGGACACCAGTACTAACAGACACCATCGCCAGTACTAACGGTCGCCAGTACTAACGGTCACCAGTACTAACGGTCACCATCGCCAGTACTAACAGTCACCAGTACTAACGGACACCATCGCCAGTACTAACAGACACCATCGCCAGTACTAACAGACACCATCGCCAGTACTAACGGCCGCCAGTACTAACGGACACCAGTACTAACGGTCACCATCGCCAGTACTAACGGTCCCCAGTACTAACAGACACCATCGCCAGTATTAACAGACACCATCGCCAGTACTAACAGACACCATCGCCAGTACTAACGGTCGCCAGTACTAACGGTCGCCAGTACTAACGGTCGCCAGTACTAACAGACACCATCGCCAGTATTAACAGACACCATCGCCAGTACTAACAGACACCATCGCCAGTACTAACGGTCGCCAGTACTAACGGTCGCCAGTACTAACGGTCGCCAGTACTAACAGACACCATCGCCAGTACTAACGGTCACCAGTACTAACGGTCACCATCGCCAGTATTAACAGACACCATCGCCAGTACTAACGGACACCATCGCCAGTACTAACGGTCACCAGTACTAACGGACACCATCGCCAGTACTAACGGTCACCAGTACTAACGGTCACCATCGCCAGTACTAACGGTCATCAGTACTAACGGTCAACAACGCCAGTACTAACAGACACCATTACCAGTACTAACAGACACCATTACCAATACTAACAGACACCATCACCAGTACTAACGGACACCATCACCAGTACTAACGGACACCATCACCAGTACTAACGGACACCATCACCAGTACTAACGGACACTATCACTAGTACTAACGGTCACCATCACTAGTACTAACGGTCACCATCACTAGTACTAACGGTCACTATCACTAGTACTAACGGTCACTATCACTAGTACTAACGGTCACTATTACCAGTACTAACAGTCACCATCACTAGTACTAACGGTCACCATCACTAGTACTAACGGTCACCATCGCCAGTACTAACGGTCACCATCGCCAGTACTAACGGTCGCCAGTACTAACGGTCGCCAGTACTAACGGTCACCAGTACTAACAGTCACCAGTACTAACAGTCACCAGTACTAACAGTCACCAGTACTAACAGTCACCATCGCCAGTACTAACAGACACCATCACCAGTACTAACGGTCACCAGTACTAACGGACACCATCGCCAGTACTAACAGACACCATCGCCAGTACTAACAGACACCATCACCAGTACTAACGGTCACCAGTACTAACGGACACCATCGCCAGTACTAACAGACACCATCGCCAGTACTAACAGACACCATCGCCAGTACTAACAGACACCATCGCCAGTACTAACAGACACCATCGCCAGTACTAACAGACACCATCGCCAGTACTAACTAACGGTCGCCAGTACTAACGGTCGCCAGTACTAACGGTCGCCAGTATAAACGGTCGCCAGTACTAACGGTCGCCAGTACTAACGGTCGCCAGTACTAACGGTCGCCAGTACTAACGGTCGCCAGAACTAACGGTCGCCAGAACTAACGGACACCATCGCCAGTACTAACAGTCACCAGTACTAACGGACACCATCGCCAGTACTAACGGACACCATCGCCAGTACTAAAAGTCACCAGTACTAACGGACACCATCGCCAGTACTAACAGACACCAGTACTAACGGACACCAGTACTAACGGACACCATCGCCAGTACTAACAGACACCATCGCCAGTACTAACGGTCGCCAGTACTAACGGACACCAGTACTAACGGTCACCATCGCCAGTACTAACGGTCCCCAGTACTAACAGACACCATCGCCAGTATTAACAGACACCATCGCCAGTACTAACAGACACCATCGCCAGTACTAACGGTCGCCAGTACTAACGGTCGCCAGTACTAACGGACACCAGTACTAACAGACACCATCGCCAGTATTAACAGACACCATCGCCAGTACTAACAGACACCATCGCCAGTACTAACGGTCGCCAGTACTAACGGTCGCCAGTACTAACAGACACCATCGCCAGTACTAACGGTCACCAGTACTAACGGTCACCAGTACTAACGGTCACCAGTACTAACGGTCACCATCGCCAGTATTAACAGACACCATCGCCAGTACTAACGGACACCATCGCCAGTACTAACGGTCACCAGTACTAACGGACACCATCGCCAGTACTAACGGTCACCAGTACTAACGGTCACCAGTACTAACGGTCACCATCGCCAGTACTAACGGTCATCAGTACTAACGGTCAACAACGCCAGTACTAACAGACACCATTACCAGTACTAACAGACACCATTACCAATACTAACAGACACCATTACCAGTACTAACGGACACCATCACCAGTACTAACGGACACCATCACCAGTACTAACGGACACCATCACCAGTACTAACGGACACTATCACTAGTACTAACGGTCACCATCACTAGTACTAACGGTCACCATCACTAGTACTAACGGTCACTATCACTAGTACTAACGGTCACTATCACTAGTACTAACGGTCACTATTACCAGTACTAACAGTCACCATCACTAGTACTAACGGTCACCATCACTAGTACTAACGGTCACCATCACTAGTACTAACGGTCACCATCACTAGTACTAACGGTCACCATCACTAGTACTAACGGTCACCATCACTAGTACTAACGGTCACCATCACTAGTACTAACGGTCACCATCACTAGTACTAACGGTCACTATTACCAGTACTAACGGTCACCATCACTAGTACCAACGCTCACCATCACTAGTACCAACGGTCACCATCACTAGTGCTAACGGTCACTATTACCAGTACTAAACGGTCACCATCACTAGTACTAACGATCACCATCACTAGTACTAACGGTCACCATCACTAGTACTAACGGTCACCATTACCAGTACTAACGGTCACTATTACCAGTACTAACGGTCACCATCACTAGTATTAACGGTCACCATCACTAGTACTAACGGTTACTATTACCAGTACTAACGGTCACCATCACTAGTACTAACGGTCACCATCACTAGTACCAACGGTCACTATCACTAGTACTAACGGTCACCATCACTAGTACTACCGGTCACTATTACCAGTACTAACAATCACTATTACCAGTACTACCGGTCACCAGTAATACCGGTCACTAGTACTAACGGTCACTAGTACTAACGGTCACTAGTACTAACGGTCACTAGTACTAACGGTCACTAGTACTAGCGATCAATATTACTAACCATCACTAATACTAACCATCACTAATACTAACAATCACTAATACTGTACTAACGGTCACTATTATAGTACTAACGATCACTATAACTAACGTTGCAGAAAGATGAAGGTTTATGAAAGCTTTTAGGAAGACATTACTGTGGTATTGTACCTACAGCTCCAGTGTCAGAAGGGGCTTAACACAGCCAAGTAGGTTTAGTTCCCTAAACAAGCCCAGACAGTAAACATAGGTACACGATTTACAACCTCGAGAGTTCACAGAGGGACAAATCCTAACTCCAGTTAAAACAATCCACTCTATCACAGTAACAGCTGGGGTCCAGTATTCAGGGCCTATACATTATAGAATGTGACAGTACCTGCTGGGGACCAGTATACAGGGCCTATACATTATAGAATGTGACAGTACCTGCTGGGGTCCAGTATTCAGGGCCTATACATTATAGAATGTGACAGTACCAGCTGGGGTCCAGTATACAGGGCCTATACATTATAGAATGTGACAGTACCTGCTGGGGTCCAGTATTCAGGGCCTATACATTATAGAATGTGACAGTACCAGCTGGGGTCCAGTATTCAGGGCCTATACATTATAGAATGTGACAGTACCTGCTGGGGTCCAGTATACAGGGCCTATACATTATAGAATGTGACAGTACCTGCTGGGGTCCAGTATACAGGGCCTATACATTATAGAATGTGACAGTACCTGCTGGGGTCCAGTATACAGGGCCTATACATTATAGAATGTGACAGTACCAGCTGGGGTCCAGTATTCAGGGCCTATACATTATAGAATGTGACAGTACCTGCTGGGGTCCAGTATACAGGGCCTATACATTATAGAATGTGACAGTACCTGCTGGGGTCCAGTATTCAGGGCCTATACATTATAGAATGTGACAGTACCAGCTGGGGTCCAGTAGTCAGGGCCTATACATTATAGAATGTAATAGAATGTGACAGTACCTGCTGGGGTCCAGTATTCAGGGCCTATACATTATAGAATGTAATAGAATGTGACAGTACCAGCTGGGGTCCAGTATTAAGGGCCTATACATTATAGAATGTGACAGTACCTGCTGGGGTCCAGTATTCAGGGCCTATACATTATAGAATGTGACAGTACCTGCTGGGGTCCTGTATTCAGGGCCTATACATTATAGAATGTGACAGTACTAGCTGGGGTCCAGTATTCAGGGCCTATACATTATAGAATGTGACAGTACCTGCTGGGGTCCAGTATTCAGGGCCTATACATTATAGAATGTGACAGTACCTGCTGGGGTCCAGTATTCAGGGCCTATACATTATAGAATGTAATAGAATGTGACAGTACCAGCTGGGGTCCAGTATTAAGGGCCTATACATTATAGAATGTGACAGTACCTGCTGGGGTCCAGTATTAAGGGCCTATACATTATAGAATGTGACAGTACCTGCTGGGGTCCTGTATTCAGGGCCTATACATTATAGAATGTAATAGAATGTGACAGTACCTGCTGGGGTCCAGTATTCAGGGCCTATATATTATAGAATGTAATAGAATGTGACAGTACCTGCTGGGGTCCAGTATTCAGGGCCTATATATTATAGAATGTAATAGAATGTGACAGTACCTGCTGAGGTCCCTCTCCGTTGACCATGGCAGGGGGAGGCGAGGCGAGGAGCGGGAGGTCGGGGCTGAGTATCTGGCCGGACTCCAGTGGGGGGGTGTGGTCCGCCATGACTCCCTCATTCACAACACCGACCAGGCACTCCAAGTTCCTGGAACACAACAATGGCATGAACGGATGGCATGAACGGACGGGCATGGATATATATAAAAATGTACCTTTATTTAAGTAGGCAAGTCAGTTAAGAATAAATTCTTATTTTCAATGATGGCCTAGGAACAGTGGGGTTAACTGCCTTGTTCAGGGGCAGAACGACAGATTTGTACCTTGTCAGCTCGGGGGGTTTGAACTTGCAACCTTTCGGTTACTAGTCCAACGCTCTAACCACTAGGCTACCCTGCCGCCCTGATATGCATGTCCTTCGACAGTCGGGGCTCTTTACAAAAGAAAAAGGATTTTAAAACTGCGAGAAAAAGCACATTAAAGTTCCCCCCCCCGAAAGCAAAATCAAAAGAACGGAACAGCAATCAATACAACGCCATGGATACACATTCAGAAAGATGTTCCAGCTGTGTAACAAATGGTACCTTATCCCCTACATAGGACCCTACGGACCCTGGTCTACAGTAGTACACTTTATGCTAGGGAAGACTGTTCCCTAGCATAAAGTGTTCGACTGTTTGGTTGATAAGCTGTTGGTCGACCAAGATTTTAGTCGAGCAGTAGCGCACGCGCGCGCGCCCAGCTCAGTGAACAACTCCATTGCGGAGGCCTAGACTAAAACCAAATTGACGCTTGATTCTAAAATGTGGTCGGAAGCTACATATGAAGGGTATGACACAATCGCAGAGCTTCCGGAGTCATGCGGAGGCCAAATCGAGCTATGTGCCATGTGCCCCCTAAACGGTGTAACAATGCGATGGGCTCTGTATAGCTCCGCACTGACAAGACCGGTTGACGGTAGGCGGGGGTGGATAAACACAAACTCACTTCCTAAAATTTCTTCACAACAGCTCTGCGTTGCGCTGCGAAGCGCAAGAAGTGTGAATATGCCCCTGAATTCTGCGGAGGCCCCGTATCACCGTAAATGCTGCATGTGGCCCACGCAGAAGTCGAATTGACCATGCAGCAACCAGATGCACAATGCACTTCCTCTCTCCAGAATGTTCTCTCTTTCCTGCCAATTTGTGCACATTCATTGTTTCATAACTTCATTGTGTGAATCGTTTGTGTGTTTGATTGTTAGTATCTATCAATTCCCCATACTGGTGAATATATCACCAGTAGTACATTTAGCCTTCTCATCTATAATGTTCGTTACTTTGGTTAAGGTCACTTATTTTAATGCATTCGATATTACTATTTCGGTCTTACGTCCTCATTGTCAGAGTGGACACATTGTTTGCAGAGTGCACAGCCTACGCTGCTACACTAGTGAAAAACAAGTTCATTTAATTCCACTTGTGAGTTTTGTCAATTAAATTTAGTCATTATCTAGTGTTTGGAGTGCTCCTGTCAATGTTGAGTAAGGACACGCACCTGATTACACATAGAGGCAGGCCTATAGGCTACCTGGCCTGATTACACATAGTAGCAGGCCTATAGGCTACCTGGCCTGATTACACATAGTAGCAGGCCTATAGGCTACCTGGCCTGATTACACATAGAAGCGCATGCGCACAAATATAGGCACTTAAATGTGAACATTTGGGGATCTGACAGTATTTCTGATTGGCTTAATTGGTACCACCACTAATGTTGGGCTCATTGTTCCTTTATCCCAAACAAACAAAGTCTAATTCTCAATGGATGTAAAAACAACAGTTACATAAAGAGGGCCAGCCAACGAGAGCGTACAGGTCGCAGTGGTGGGTAGTATATGGGGCTTTGGTGACCAAACAGATGGCACTGTGATAGCAAACTGGATGCAGTCTGAGTAGAGTGTTGGAGGCTATTTGGTAAATGACATCGTCGAAGTCGAGGATCGGTAGGATAGTCAGTTTTACGAGGCTATGTTTGGCAGCGTGAGTGAAGGAGGCTCTCTTGCGAAATAGGAAGCCGATTCTAGATGTAATGTTAGATTGGAGATGCTTAATGTGAGTCTGGAAGGAGAGTTTACAGTCTAACCAGACACCTAGGTATTTGTAGATGTCCACATATTCTAAGTCAGAACCGTCCAGAGTAGTGATGCTGGACAGGCGGGCAGGTGCTGGTAGCAATCGGTTGAAGAGCATGCATTTAGTTTTACTTGTATTTAAGAGCAGTTGGAGGCCACGGAAGGAGAGCTGTATGGCATTGAAGCTCGTCTGGAGGGTTGTTAACACAGTGTCCAAAGAAGGGCCAGAAGTATACAGAATGGTGTCGTCTGCGTAGAGGTGGATCAGAGACTCACCAGCGGCAAGAGCGACATCGTTGAGGTATACAGAAAAAAAAAAGTCGGCCCGAGAATTTAACCCTTTGGCACCCCCATAGAGACTGCCAGAGGTCCAGACAACAGGCCCTCCGATTTGACACACTGAACTCTATCTGAGAAGTAGTTAATGAACCAGGCGAGGCAGTCATTTGAGAAACCAAGGCTGTTGAGTCTCCCGATAAGAATGTGGTGTTTGACAGAGTTGAAAGCCTTGGCCAGGTCGATGAAGACGACTGCACAGTATTGTCTTTTATCGATGGCGGTTATGATATCGTTTAGGACCTTGAGCGTGGCTGAGGTGCACCCATGACCAGCTCTGAAACCAGAATGCATAGCGGAGAAGGTACGTTGGGATTCAAAATGGTCGGTGATCTGTTTGTTAACTTGGCTTTCGAAGACCTTAGAAAGGCAGGGTAGGATAGATTTAGGTCTTGAGCAGTTTGGGTCTAGAGTGTCACCACCTTTGAAGAGGGGGATGACCGCAGCAGCTTTCCAATCTTCGGGAATCTCAGACGACACAAAAGAGGGGTTGAACAGGCTAGTAATAGGGGTTGCAACAATTTTGGCTAATAATTTTAGAAAGAGAGGGTCCAGATTGTCTAGTCCTGCTGATTTATAGGGGTTCAGATTTTGCAGCTCTTTCAGATCATCAGCTATCTGGATTTAGGTGAAGGAGAAGTGGGGGAGGCTTGGGCAAGTTGCTGTGGGGGGTGCAGGGATGTTGACCAGGGTAGGGGAAGCCAGGTGGAAGCCGTAGAAAAATGTTTTTGAAATTCTCAATTTTAGTGGATTTATCGGTGGTGACAGTGTTTCCTAGCCTCAGTGCAGTGGGCAGATGGGATGAGGTGCTCTTATTCTCAATGGACTTTACAGTGTCCCATAACTTTTGAGTTTGTGCTACAGGATGCAACATTTTGTGCTGGTCAAGGGCAGTCGGGTCTGGAGGGCAGGTTGGTTAGGATGATATCTATGATGGTGCCCGTGTTTACGGATTTGGGGTTGTACCTGGTAGGTTCATTGATAATTTGTGTGAGATTGAGGGCGTCAAGCTTAGATTGTAGGATGGCCAGGGTGAGCATGAAAGCGAAAAATGTCATGCTCTGATCAGGTGGAAAGTCATAAAATAGGCCTACCCGATTACTTCTGATCAGTGCTAAACTTATATACCATCTGTAAATACTCATTTTGGGTGCTTGTACTGTTTATATTTAGACACAGGAGCTCTACAACACTTTGAACAAATATTCTTTAAGACGAACAGGAGCTCAAGCAGTAGAACATTTTAGACGCTGTCCAGTGAGCAACTGCCGCCCAAGTCAAACACTGCTTCTTATCCATTGTGCAAATAGCCGACAGCTGTGTCTGTCCCGAGCTCACTAGCACAGTAAACTCGAGGTCCCAAAATATTTTATACAATGTTGCAAGTTTGCTAGAGCAAGCTTGAGGTCTAACCCAAGTTCAATAGTTGATACAATGTTTCAAGTTCGTTGCAGACAGGCCATGAGTAGCCAATGCAATTTATAGGATTTTTTTATTATTTATTTATTTTTAAATCACAATATTTTCAACCTGAAATTTGGCAATAGAAGTTTAGGTTTCTATCATTTTCATTTAGATAGAAGTTTGATTAACCACATGACAATGAGGGAGATATTTTCCTAAAACAGTTGTGTCTTTATGTGCATATGAAAACCATAACTGGCACGCAGATCGGTAGAAAAGATAAATTGGCATATGCCAAGTGAGGGAAAAAAGGTGGGCTACTCCTCATGCAGCCTATTACTGGCAACTTCAGGAGAGTAATGGCAGAATCTGAGAAAGCCTGCAGGAAGAGAAAGGTTGAGTCAGGTTCATGTTTTTCCCTCTACCTCTAGATCTCTGGCTCCCTCGAGTCATTTGTGTCTTATTTCATCAAACGGTAAGCTTAAAGCATCAGACAAGGTCAACGCGTATAGTTGATTTTATTCAAACACACAGGGTGTGTCATGTGACTCATTTCAGGAAACTAGGCCCGCATCATCACTACTCATCATTTGAATGTAAAACATTTGATCAAAATGCGTTTTATGGCAGAAATCCCTTCTGGAACATGTGAACTTCCATGTGCCTTAAATAACACACTTGTTTACCATCTGTAAATATGAATATTACCACATCTAGGTTCCGGGAAATCTACAGGAAATCACACCTCCATTTTGTTGATCCCTGCCTACAGACAGAAACTAAAACAAGAGGCTCCCACGCTGAGGTCTGTCCAACGCTGGTCCGACCAAGCTGACTCCACACTCCAAGACTGCTTCCATCACGTGGACTGGGAGATGTTTCGTATTGCGTCAGATAACAACATTGACGAATACGCTGATTCGGTGTGCGAGTTCATTAGAACGTGCGTTGAAGATGTCGTTCCCATAGCAACGATTAAAACATTCCCTAACCAGAAACCGTGGATTGATGGCAGCATTCGTGTGAAACTGAAAGCGCGAACCACTGCTTTTAATCAGGGCAAGGTGTCTGGTAACATGACCGAATACAAACAGTGCAGCTATTCCCTCCGCAAGGCTATCAAACAAGCTAAGCGCCAGTACAGAGACAAAGTAGAATCTCAATTCAACGGCTCAGACACAAGAGGCATGTGGCAGGGTCTACAGTCAATCACGGACTACAGGAAGAAACCCAGCCCAGTCACGGACCAGGATGTCTTGCTCCCAGGCAGACTAAATAACTTTTTTGCCCGCTTTGAGGACAATACAGTGCCACTGACACGGCCTGCAACGAAAACATGCGGTCTCTCCTTCACTGCAGCCGAGGTGAGTAAGACATTTAAACGTGTTAACCCTCGCAAGGCTGCAGGCCCAGATGGCATCCCCAGCCGCGCCCTCAGAGCATGCGCAGACCAGCTGGCCGGTGTGTTTACGGACATATTCAATCAATCCCTATACCAGTCTGCTGTTCCCACATGCTTCAAGAGGGCCACCATTGTTCCTGTTCCCAAGAAAGCTAAGGTAACTGAGCTAAATGACTACCGCCCCGTAGCACTCACATCCGTCATCATGAAGTGCTTTGAGAGACTAGTCAAGGACCATATCACCTCCACCCTACCTGACACCCTAGACCCACTCCAATTTGCTTACCGCCCTAATAGGTCCACAGACGATGCAATCTCAACCACACTGCACACTGCCCTAACCCATCTGGACAAGAGGAATACCTATGTGAGAATGCTGTTCATCGACTACAGCTCGGCATTCAACACCATAGTACCCTCCAAGCTCGTCATCAAGCTCGAGACCCTGGGTCTCGACCCCGCCCTGTGCAACTGGGTACTGGACTTCCTGACGGGCCGCCCCCAGGTGGTGAGGGTAGGCAACAACATCTCCTCCCCGCTGATCCTCAACACTGGGGCCCCACAAGGTTGCGTTCTGAGCCCTCTCCTGTACTCCCTGTTCACCCACGACTGCGTGGCCACGCACGCCTCCAACTCAATCATCAAGTTTGCGGACGACACAACAGTGGTAGGCTTGATTACCAACAACGATGAGACGGCCTACAGGGAGGAGGTGAGGGCCCTCGGAGTGTGGTGTCAGGAAAACAACCTCACACTCAACGTCAACAAAACTAAGGAGATGATTGTGGACTTCAGGAAACAGCAGAGGGAACACCCCCCTATCCACATCGATGGAACAGTAGTGGAGAGGGTAGCAAGTTTTAAGTTCCTCGGCATACACATCAAAGACAAACTGAATTGGTCCACTCACACAAACAGCATCGTGAAGAAGGCGCAGCAGCGCCTCTTCAACCTCAGGAGGCTGAAGAAATTCGGCTTGTCACCAAAAGCACTCACAAACTTCTACAGATGCACAATCGAGAGCATCCTGGCGGGCTGTATCACCGCCTGGTATGGCAACTGCACCGCCCTCAACCGTAAGGCTCTCCAGAGGGTAGTGAGGTCTGCACAACGCATCACCGGGGGCAAACTACCTGCCCTCCAGGACACCTACACCACCCGATGTCACAGGAAGGCCATAAAGATCATCAAGGACATCAACCACCCGAGCCACTGCCTGTTCACCCCGCTATCATCCAGAAGGCGAGGTCAGTACAGGTGCATCAAAGCTGGGACCGAGAGACTGAAAAACAGCTTCTATCTCAAGGCCATCAGACTGTTAAACAGCCACCACTAACACTGAGTGGCTGCTGCCAACACACTGACACTGACTCAACTCCAGCCACTTTAATAATGGGAATTGATGGGAAATGATGTAAATATATCACTAGCCACTTTAAACAATGCTACCTTATATAAATATGTTACTTACCCTACATTATTCATCTCATACGCATACGTATATACTGTACTCTATATCATCGACGGTATCCTTATGTAATACATGTATCACTAGCCACTTTATACTATACTATGCCACTTTGTTTACATACTCATCTCATTTGTACATACTGTACCCGATACCATCTACTGTATCTTGCCTATGCTGCTCTGTATCATCACTCATTCATATATCCTTATGTACATATTCTTTATCCCCTTACACTGTGTACAAGACAGTAGTTTTGGAATTGTTAGTTAGATTACTTGTTATTACTGCATTGTCGGAACTAGAAGCACAAGCATTTCGCTACACTCGCATTAACATCTGCTAACCATGTGTATGTGACAAATAAAATTTGATTTGATTTGATTTGATTTGACCTAGCTTCCGGGAGATCTACAGGAAACCACACCTAGGTTCCGGGAGATCTACAGGAAACCACATCTAGGTTCCGGGAGATCTACAGGAAACCACATCTAGGTTCCGGGAGATCTACAGGAAACCACACCTAGCTTCTGGGAGATCTACAGGAAACCACACCTAGGTTCCTGGAAATCTACAGGAAACCACATCTAGGTTTCGGGAGCTCTACAGGAAACCACACCTAGCTTCCGGGAGATCTACAGGAAACCACACCTAGCTTCCGGGAGATCTACAGGAAACCACACCTAGCTTCCGGGAGATCTACAGGAAACCACATCTAGGTTCCAGGAAATCTACAGGAAACCACATCTAGGTTCCGGGAGATCTACAGGAAATCACATCTAGGTTCCGGGAGATTTACAGGAAATCACATCTAGGTTCCGTGAGATCTACAGGAAACCACATCTAGGTTACAACAGAGTATCCTAAAATTCACTTGCTGGCTTTAGGCCCAGTTGACAATAGTGTTATCATAGCATTACAGCAGCATCAACTACTGCATTACAAAGCTATCAACAAAGTAGCAGCCAATGATAATTATATTAATGTTTCTATGTAATAATATTTCATTAATTTACAGCAGACATTACTACTATTACAAAGCTATCAACAACGTAGCAAGCAGCCTACATAGTAGTCATGAATGTTTCTATATTGAAAATAACAGTCCTTCAAATAATGTGGGGGTTGGTACTAGCATAAGGAGGTCAATAACAGTGAGTAAAAGGGGACATTAAAAGCTGATGACGGTTCAGTTTACGATACAATCCTCTGTCCCCTCAGTGGGCATCCACACACACACACACACACACACACACACAGTGGGGCAAAATAATGATTCTTAAGCTGTCAGCGTGCTTCAGGTCGGCTGGCGCCAAGCCAAACTCGGCTAGGCAAAACGAACGTGTGTGCTCCCATACTCCCTTAAAAAAAGACCTTCGCTCAAAAAATGAGAAAAAGAGTGACAATAGCACTGTTTGTCCATTTTGATACCCCGTAGCTAGAATTACACTTCCTTGAAATAGTCCGAATGAATCTAAGATAACTAAGACGTTTTTGCTGAGGAGATCTCAGTCGCCCAACTTTACACCTAACTAAAGATGTTTGGTGCAGTATTTCTCAATTTAAAAAAAAAAAATGCATGAAAACCAGTTGCCTCTGATTGAATGACAGCAAAGACATTATTGAAGAATCCCTACAGGTGACCAATCACAGACGAACGGGCGTAGACTTCGGCTAACTGATCAGAGCTGGGGGCCTGAGAGAACTGACTTCTACTGTAGCAGGCCTAGAGGACAGCTCATTGGAGCTGGGGGCCTGAGAGAACTGACTTCTACTGTAGCAGGCCTAGAGGACAGCTCATACACACCTCTCTCTAAGTGGGTCACACACAATTATGTTAAGTGGCCATGTGAATACTAGCCTCCCCTTTGCTAGAGTACAAACACTTAAGGGTCCTCTCACTGACCTGCCAGCCCAGCTCCAGTCCAAGTCCCCCGTCTACCCTACACCCACGCAGTGCTATAATGCAGCGGAGCTAACCCCAGGCAGGCAGGGTTATAGGCAATTACACTACTCACAGTCATTGCCTCCTCTCAAGATCTGACTGCAGTGGCCCAATGGCAAGAGAAAATGGCCCAGAGTACAGCACCCTGCAAAAATAAGTGGACCACTTTCTACTACTACAGAATTGAATTGGTGTCAGTGAGAGTCAGGGTGAGAAAGAATTTTTTTTTTTTAAATGACTTCCATCATTTAGCAAGAAAGATGAGCAAGAGAGCGAGAGACAACAGAGAGAGAAAAGGGGCGTAGTTCGTTTTTTAACATTGGGGGGGGCATTATGGAGGAGGAGTGGCAAACACCTATAGATGGAGAAGATGAGTCGAGTCAAGGGTAAGGTCAAGGATGCCTCCAAAAAGGCACCCTATTCCCCATTGGCCCGGGTTCAAAGGCACCCCATTGGCCCGGGTTCAAAGGCACCCCATTGGCCCGGGTTCAAAGGCACCCCATTGGCCCGGGTTCAAAGGCACCCTATTGGCCCGGGTTCAAAGGCACCGTATTGGCCCGGGTTCAAAGCAGTGCACTATATAGGGAATGGGGTGTAGACATAAGTCAAGTGCTCTGAGGAAACAGAAATTGGTCTTTACTCAGTCATGAGGTCACAAAGAGAACATCCTTAACTACAATACTTAGGAACTATGACGTTACATTACTGGTGAACATTTTAATTTCCTCAAAATGTCCACCCCAAATGCAAATGACTTTCAATATCTCAGGCAATAATTGTGCATAAAGAACAAAATCTGACAAACTGAGATCAGAGGAGTTTCGCTTGAAAATGTTTCTTACACTCAACCTCAACACAGTACCGAAACAAGCACAAATAGTTGTGATAGTTGTGTTTTTCAGTTTCGGGTGGTTATAAACAGCACAACTGCCTTCCTGAGTCTGTCCCAAAAGCAGTAGCCTACTCTCGGCAGCTGTAATGACCACTCTTATATAGGACACCTGGACTGGAGAAATACTGTATCTGGGGCTAAATGTAGATTATCAAGAGTAGGACCGCTGATCGAAGATCAGTTATATCTTCAAGATTGTAATAAATAAGAGAGGATAACTGATCCTAGAACAGCACTCATATTCAGAGACCCTGAGCACATACAGCCCGTGGTTGTTCACTTCACTCATTTGTGAACAACTTGGACTGAACGTTTCATTTAAAATGTCTTTCACAGCAGTCATAAAACTAAACATGGTGGAGGCTTGGGTTAGTTGACCATCAGGCTTGGGTTAGTTGACCATCAGGCTTGGGTTAGTGGACCATCGGGCTTGGGTTAGTTGACCATCGGGCTTGGGTTAGTTGACCATCGGGCTTGGGTTAGTTGACCATCGGGCTTGGGTTAGTTGACCATCGGGCTTGGGTTAGTTGACCATCGGGCTTGGGTTAGTTGACCATCGGGCTTGGGTTAGTTGACCATCGGGCTTGGGTTAGTTGACCATCGGGCTTGGGTTAGTTGACCATCGGGCTTGGGTTAGTTGACCATCGGGCTTGGGTTAGTTGACCATCAGGCTTGGGTTAGTTGACCATCAGGCTTGGGTTAGTTGACCATCAGGCTTGGGTTAGTTGACTTTCTGGTACCACTTTCTGGTACGGCAATTGCTCGGCATCTGACCGTAAGGCGCTACAGAGGGTAGTGCCTACAGCCCAGTACATCACTGGGGCTAAGTTTCCTGCCATGCAGGACCTCTATACTACGCAGTGTCACACTGGTGCTACTCACTGTTTATTATCTATGCATAGTCCCTTAATATAGAACAGGGCAGCACAGCTGCCCCTTAAAAAAGTACACAGTGAGCTAACATTAATGACATGCATATCAATCTCTCATGGCTCAAAGTAGTAGAAGCGAGATTGACTTAATCACTGCTTGTTTTTATAAAGAGGTGTTGACAAGATGAATGTACCGAGCTGCCAGTTTAAAATACTTGCACACAGCTCAGACACCTATGCATACCCCACAAGACATGCCACCAGTCTCCTCACAGTCCCCAAGTCCAGAACAGACTATGGGAGGTCGACAGTACTACATAGAGCCATGACTACATGGAACTCTATTCCACAGTACTACATAGAGCCATGACTACATGGAACTCTATTCCACAGTACTACATAGAGCCGTGACTACATGGAACTCTATTCCACAGTACTACATAGAGCCGTGACTACATGGAACTCTATTCCACAGTACTACATAGAGCCATGACTACATGGAACTCTATTCCACAGTACCACATAGAGCCATGACTACATGGAACTCTATTCCACAGTACTACATAGAGCCGTGACTACATGGAACTCTATTCCACAGTACTGCCTAGAGCCATGACTACATGGAACTCTATTCCACAGTACTACATAGAGCCGTGACTACATGGAACTCTATTCCACAGTACTACATAGAGCCGTGACTACATGGAACTCTATTCCACAGTACTACATAGAGCCGTGACTACATGGAACTCTATTCCACAGTACCGCATAGAGCCATGACTACATGGAACTCTATTCCACAGTACTGCATAGAGCCATGACTACATGGAACTCTATTCCACAGTACTACATAGAGCCATGACTACATGGAACTCTATTCCACAGTACTACATAGAGCCATGACTACATGGAAATCTATTCCACAGTACTACATAGAGCCATGACTACATGGAACTCTATTCCACAGTACTACATAGAGCCATGACTACATGGAACTCTATTCCACAGTACTACATAGAGCCATGACTACATGGAACTCTATTCCACAGTACTACATAAAGCCATGACTACATGGAACTCTATTCCACAGTACTACATAAAGCCATGACTACATGGAACTCTATTCCACAGTACTACATAAAGCCATGACTACATGGAACTCTATTCCACAGTACTACATAGAGCCATGACTACATGGAACTCTATTCCACAGTACTACATAGAGCCATGACTACATGGAACTCTATTCCACATCAAGTAACTGATGCAGCAGTAGAATCTTTTTTTTTTTATACAGGTAAAAATACACCTTATGGAACAACGAGGACTGTTAAGAGACACATGCATACATTGTGATATTGTTGTATGGTGCTATTAAACATTTTGTTTTCGAGATATGTAGTGGTATATATATATATATACACATACCACTACATATCTCGAAAACAAAATGTTTAATAGCACCATACAACAATATATATATATATATATATATATATATATATATATACTGTTTTACAAACATTACTTAAAAAAAAAATAATTGTAAGTGCTTTAATATGTTTGGACCCCAGGAAGAGTAGTGGGGTTCCATAATAAGTACATTAACACATTACCTATACATAACCTGTACTAACCTGTAGCGTAGTTGTTATTTTGTTGTGTTACTAAAATAAATAAACATAAAAATATATATGTAAAATCTCACACACACAAACACTTTAGTATATTTAGTAGATATTTTCTTAACTATTTCTTGAACTACATTGTTGGTTAAAGGGCTTGTAACTAAGCATTTCCACGGGAAGGTGCATGTGATAAATACAATGTGATAATAAAAAGACTACGCAAAGAACATTGTGAAGGCCATTTCATTTTATCTCTGTACCGATAATCGCACCGTGGACCTAAACCGCAATAGTACCGAACCATGGGTTTGGTGAACCTTTACACTCCTAGTTTTAACCGGTTTTAACTTCAGTTCCAGCCTACAGCATTTTTTTGTGACAAGACGTCTGTGGCGTCCATCTTCCGTCCACACACACACAGGTGTTCAGAGAGCAGATAGCACAGGCAGTCCACTCCATCTTCCGTCTGTATTCCGTAACCAAGGGTTGTAAAACATGGCTGTGTGGAAACCCTAAACCTTTAAAATGTGTTCCCAAAAACGTACCGCAATCGATGCGTGTTCATGTTTAGCCTTTCGTCGAGGGTTTTAACAAAAACTCCCCGGTCAGATACATACTATCGCCGTTAGCGTCTATGGTGAAAGCCAGCTACAGGTGTTGTAGTCGGCCGTTTAATAGCCAACTAACTAGCTAAAACTTAGCTTTAAAAATGGCCTACCTACAACACATGTAGCTGCTATTATTAACACGCTAATAGCGACTATAAACAAAAACAACACGCGACACTAACATTCACACTGACGATAGCTACATTCGGATAGCTTAAAACTCGTGTTTAGCTTCCTAGCATTAAACGTTACACAACAAGTCAAGACTGTCTCATGTAGCTAAGTTAGCTATCTACGCTAGTTGCTAATTAGCACCAAATGTATGTCACCAAATGCTACTCACCACAGTTGTTTCCTTGCTCGGCGGCAGCAATGTGATTAATATTGATGAAGTTAGCTAGTTACTGTAAGTAGCTATAATCGTCGAAGATAATTAGTTAGCACAGGCAAGCAGCACCTGATACTGTTGTAGTTAGCTGGCTAGGTACTCTTAACCTAACGTTAGCTAGCCAAGTTAACTCACGTTAAGTAAGTAGTCAGTCAGATTTTGGCTATGTGACATGTTTTAAAGTGGCTATTTCGAGATTCTCTGTTTCCCCCCCCCCCAACAAAAAAAAAATGCAAAATGAGCTGCTATTCTTGACACTTTTGTGATCGTTAACCCAGCTCCGGTCCGCATATAACGCAAACCGTCTCTAGCACTGACTCGCAGAAGAATGTACACAACTCTTCGTACGCATGCGCATCACAGACGTTTTCTCTGGAGCCGAAATCCAGAATTGTGTTTTTTTTAAAGCCAGGTTTGCTGTTCACTTGTGATGGATGCTGTTCATATGAGATGGATGGGAGTTTCAATGTTTCTTATCAAAAACAATAAGTGATTCAAGTCTATCTGTTAGCCAATAAAGACTGGCTTGCATAGTATTTATTATATTTATAATATATATATATTTTTTCATCTTTATTTAATTAAGCAGGTAGGCTAGTTGAGAACAAGTTCTCATTTACAACTGCGACCTGGCCAAGGTAAAGCAAGCAGTTCGACACATACAACAATAGAGTTACACATGGAATAAACAAACATACAGTCAATAATACAGTAGGAAAAAAAAGTATATATACAGTATGTGCAAATTAGGTAAAATAAGGGAGGTAAGGCAATAAAATAAGCCATAGTGACAAGGTAATTACGATACAGCAATTAAACACTGGAGTGATAGATGTGCAGAAGATGAATGTGCAAGCAGAGATACTGGGGTGCAAAGGAGCTAAATAAATAAATACAGTATGGGGATGAGGTAGTTGGATGGGCTATTTACAGATGGGCTATGTACAGGTGCAATAATCTGTGAGCTGCTCTGACAGCTGGTGCTTGAAGTTATTGAGGGAGATAAGAGTCTCCAGCTCCAGTGATTTTTGCAGTTCGTTCCAGTCATTGGCAGCAGAGATCTGTGAGGAAAGGCTTTGGGGGTGACCAGTGAAATATACCTACTAGGGTGCGTGTTGCGGGTGGGTGCTGCTATGGTGACCAGTGAACTGAGATTAAGGCGGGGCTTTACCTAGCAAAGACTTGTAGATGACCTGGAGCCAGTGGGTTTGGCGACGAGTATGAAGCGAGGGCCAGCCAACGAGAGCGTACAGGTCGCAGTGGTGGGTAGTATATGCGGCTTTGGTGACAAAACGGATGGCACTGTATCCAATTTGTTGAGTAGAATGTTGGGGGCTATTTTGTAAATGACATCGCCGAAGTCGAGGATCGGTAGGATAGTCAGTTTTAAGAGGGTATGTTTGGCAGCATGAGTGAAGGATGCTTTGTTGCAAAATAGGAAGCATATTCTAGATTACATTTTGGATTGGAGATGCTTAATGTGAGTCTAGAAGGAGAGTTTACAGTCTAACCAGACACCCAGGTATTTGTAGTTGTCCACATATTCTAAGGCAGTCCAGAGTAGTGATGCTGGACGGACAGGCAGGTACGGGCAGCGATCGGTTAAAGAGCATGCATTTAGTTTTACTTGCATTTAAGAGCAGTTGGAGACCACAGAAGGAGAGTTGTATGGCATTGAAGCTCGTCTGGAGGTTAGTTAGCACAGTGTCCAAAGAAGGGCAGAATGGTGTTGTCTGCGTAGAGGTGGATCAGAGAAATACCAGCAGCAAGAGCGACATCATTGATGTATACAGACAAGAGAGTCGGCCCAAGAATTGAACCCTGTGGCACCCACATAGAGACTGCCAGAGGTCCGGACAACAGGCCCTCCGATTTGCAACACCTAATTAATTAACACCCCAGCCATCCTACAATCTAAACTTGATGCCCTCAATCTCACACAAATTATCAATGAACCTACCAGGTACAACCCCAAATCCGTAAACACGGGCACCCTCATAGAAATCATCCTAACCAACTTGCCCTCCAAAGTCTTCAACCAAGATCTCAGCGATCACTGCCTCATTGCCTGCATCCGTAATGGGTCTGCGGTCAAACGACCACCCCTCATCCCTGTCAAACGCTCCCTAAAACACATCAGCGAGCAGGCCTTTCTAATCGACCTGGCCCAGATATCCTGGAAGGATATTGACCTCATTCCATCAATAAAAGATGCCTAGTTATTTTTAAAAGTGCTTTCCTCACTATCTTAAATAAGCATGCCCCAGTCAAACAATTGTAGAACCAGAAACAGATAGAGACCTGACTGCCCTTGACCAGCACAAAAACATCCTGTGGCATTCTGCATTAGCATCGAATAGCCCCCGCGATATGCAACTTTTCAGGGAAGTTAGGAACCAATATACACAGGCAGTTAGGAAAGCAAAGGCTAGCTTTTTCAAAAATAAAATTTCACCCTGCAGCACAAACTCCAAAAAGTTCTGGGACACTGTAAAGTCCATGGAGAATAAGAACACCTCCTCCCCGCTGCCCACTGCACTGAGGCTAGGAAACAGTGTCACCACCGATACATCCACTATCATTGAGAATTTCAATAAACATTTTTCTATGGCTGGCCATGCTTTCCACCTGGCTTCCCCTACCCCGGTCAACAGCCCTGCACCCCCCACAGCAACTCGCCCAAGCCTTCCCCATTTCTCCTTCACCTAAATCCAGATAGCTGATGTTCTGAAAGAGCTGCAAAATCTGGACCCTTACAAATCAGCCGGGCTAGACAATCTGGACCGTCTCTTTCTAAAATGATCTGCCGAAATTGTTGAAACCCCTATTACTAGCCTGTTCAACCTCTCTTTCATATCGGCTGAGATCCCCAAAGATTGGAAAGCTGCCGAGGTCATCCCCCTCTTCAAAGGGGGAGATACTCCAGAACCAAACTGCTACAGACCTATATCCATTCTGCCCTGCCTTTCTCAAGTCTTCGAAAGCTGAGTTAACAAACAGATCACCGACCATTTTGAATCCCACCGTACCTTCTCCGCTTTGCAATCTGGCTTCCGAGCTGGTCATCGGTGCACCTCAGCCACGCTCAAGGTACTAAACGATATCATAACTGCCATCGATAAGAGAGATATTGGAGAGCCGTATTCATCGATCTGGCCAAAGCTTTTGACTCTGTCAATCACCACATTCTTATCGGCAGTCTCAACAGCCTTGGTTTCTCAAATGACTGCCTCGCCTGGTTCACCAACTACTTCTCTG
This sequence comes from Oncorhynchus clarkii lewisi, assembly GCF_045791955.1. Taxonomy (NCBI): domain Eukaryota; kingdom Metazoa; phylum Chordata; class Actinopteri; order Salmoniformes; family Salmonidae; genus Oncorhynchus; species Oncorhynchus clarkii. The sequence goes on along the minus strand of NC_092173.1, from coordinate 45,273,763 downwards.
ATAGAGTTAATAAATCCTCTTTGGGCTAGGTGTTCCGCTAGCGTCCCGCCTCGACAACCTCTGTTGAAATTGCAAAGCGCAAAATTCAAAATACAAAATACAAAAATCTTAATATTCAGCATGTCCCAGTTCAGGTCACCTAGCAGCGCGAGCTCTGAAGATAGATGGGTGTCCAGGGCACAGCTGAGGAAAGAGGGTGGCATATAGCAAGCGGCAACAGTGAGAGACTTGTTTCTGGAAAGGTGGATTTTTAGAAGTAGAAGCTCGAATTGTTTGGGCACAGACCTGAATAGTATGACAGAACTCTGCAGGCTATCTCTGCAGTAGATTGCCACTCCGCCCCGTTTGGCAGTTCTATCTTGTTGTAAAATTTTATAGTTAGGGATGGAGATTTCAGGGTTTTTGGTGGTCTTCCTAAGCCAGGTTTCAGACATGACTAGGACATCCGGGTTGGCAGAGTGTGCTAAGGCAGCGAATAATACAAACTTGTGGAGGCTTCCAATGTTAACAAGCATGAAACCAAGGCTTTTACAGTTACAGAAGTCAACAAATGAGAGTGCCTGGGGAATGGGAGTGGAGCTAGGCACTGCTGAGCCTGGATTAAACTCTACATCACCAGAGGAACAGAGGAGAAGTAGGATATGGGTAGGGCTAAAGGCTATAAGAACTGGTCGTCTCGTTTGTCCGGAACAGAGAGTAAAAGGAGCAGGTTTCTGGTCGCGATAGAATAGATTCAAGGCATAATGTACAGACAAAGGTATGGTAGGATGTGAATACAGGGAATGTAAACCTAGGCATAGAGTGACGATCAGAGAGATATTGTCTCTAGAAACATCATTTAAACCAGGTGATGTCACTGCATGTGTGTGAGGTGGAACTGAAGGGTTAGCTAAGGCATATTGAGCAGGGCTAGAGCCTCTACAGTGAAATAAGACAATAATCACTAACCAGAACAGCAACGGACAGGGCACATTGACATTAGGGAGAGGCATGCGTAGCCGAGTGATCATAGGGGACAGTGAGTCGTTAAGCTGACTGGAGACACGACGATTCAGACAGCTAGCGGGCCGCGGCTAGCAAGTTAGCAGAAGGGCCTTAGAGGTGTGTTGCGGCAGAAGAAGTCTGTTGTAGCCTCCTCGTGTGGTTCCGTCGGCAGACCAGCCGTGATGGATTTGTAGGGTTCCATGCAGTAAAGGTGCCCAGTCCAATTGGCAAAATAGGTATAGTGCCCCAAGAAATTGGCAGATGGACCGATTCAACTAACATTCCGATATGCTGTAGAAAACTAGCGGGCCACGGCTAGCAGGCTAGCAGGCTAGCAGATGGACATTCAGGGGACGTCGCGACGGAGGGGCCTGTTGCAAAAAAAGAACCCTCAGGCAGATTACGTCGGTAGTCCAGTCGTGATGGATTAGCAGGGCTTTGTGTAAAAAAGGGGTCCAGGCCAATTGGCAAAATAGGCATTTATAACCCAAGGAGTGGCTAGCCGGGAGATGTGCCTAGCATGGGCTAGCTCCAGGCCAATTGGTGCTTGCTTCGGGACAGAGACATTAGCCAGGAGTAGCAACTCGGATAGCAGCTAGCTAGCTGTGATGATCCAGGTGAAAAGGTTCAGAGCTTGCGGTAGGAAACCGGAGATGTGGAGAGAAATAAGTCCGATATGCTCTGGTTTGGATCCCGTTGTGCAGACTGGCGAGAGATTTCCGAGCTAGAGATTAGCTGATGACCACTAGCAGTGGTTAGCTGACTACTAGCTAGTTAGCTGGCTAGCTTCTGTTGGGGGATTCCGGTTCGAAAGTAAAAAAAAAGGCTTTATAAAATAGCAGATCCATACCACATTGGGTGAGGCGGGTTGCAGGAGATATATTGATGGGGACATGGGACAAGACGAGGACAAAGACATTTGACTGCTACACCATCTTGGATCTCAATAGCAGTGGCGTATTGATAGCAGTGACGATTTTAGCATGTACATCTTGGTGTGGCAAACTCCCCCCCCCCCCCCCAAAAAAATGGTAGATGTATCCCAGCAAAGCCACTACACAACACAACTCTAAACAATACATTAATTGCACTATAAAAAGTGACAAACGGTGCCCACAAACTGTTAGTGCCTACATAAAGCTGTCCCAACAGCAGTCCCAACACCTTACCACTGCTACACCTGGCTATCAGCAGAGCCTTGTCTAAGCAGGGAAAAAGTTAATTCAGCCTCATTTACTGCCTTTTTAAAAACATAGCTGATATGGCTGACTTGCTTAAACAAATGTGCTTTCTACTGACAATTGAGATGCACAAACTATGGCATAAGGAGGCAACGAACGGATAAGAGGCCAACCGTAATTTTGATTAAGAAATTAATGATCGAGCTAGGAAGGACGTGGTCAATAAACTATTTGTTTGTCATTTTTTAAATGTACAGAGACAGAATTCAGAACACGGGCAGTTCTTACAGCATTCTCCCTGTACACCAAGTCAGAACCGTAGGATAAATAAAGGCAGCATACAAGCAGACAATGAAAGCTCTTATAATGTTTCTTTAAAACAGGCTATAGTCTACAGGTGCACCACCAAAATAACAGTAGGCTAAGTTATAATGGGAAAAGAGACCAAATGATTAAGGTAAGGCATATGGGCAACTAACAGCTTACTACACAACATACACTTAGTATTATTTCCTTAGCTATAGTATACACATCTCCCTGGCATATTACATATTTTATGCAGCAGAGTACAAGACATTTTTGGACTCACCTTGTTGTGCTGTGCTCGCTTGAACAGGAAGGTGGCGCGACGATCCTTCGTGGACAAATTCTGCCATCAAACTTTGTCATCAAAGCCTGTCATTCTCTGGCTTTATGGTGCTTTCAAGACAACTGGGAACTCAGAAAAAAACAAGGTCGTATGATGATGTTAGTGATCTTCAGGACAGAGCTCTAGAAAGAGGCCCGAGTTCCCGACTTGGAATTCTGAGTTGGATGATCGTTCAAAACGCATTTTCCCAGTCGGAGCTCATTTTTTGCAGAGTCCCCAGTTGTCTTGAGCTCACTGAAGTCTGAGATTTCCCAGTTCTGAGTTTCCAGTTGTTTTGCAAGTAGCAGAAATCATGCTGGACTGACAGCATGGCCAACGTTGAATGTTTAAACAGGTGCCATTAATACAGGTAACGAGTGAAGGACAGAGGAGCCTCTTAAAGAAGAAGTTACAGGTCTGTGAGAACCAGAAATCTTGCTTGTTTGTAGGTGACCAAATACTTATTTTCCACCATAATTTGCAAATAAATTCATTAAAAATCCTACAATGTGATTTTCTGGATTTTTTTTCTAATTTTGTCTGTCATAGTTGAAGTGTACCTATGATGAAAATTACAGGCCTCTCTCATCTTTTTAAGTGGGAGAACTTGCACAATTGGTGGCTGACTAAATACTTTTTTGCCGACCTGTATGTATGTATGTGCAGTATATGTATGTATGTATGTATGTATGTATGTATGTATGTATGTATGTATGTATGTATGTATGTATGTATGTATGTATGTGTAGTTGTGGAGCCACCTGCTGTATTATTTGTGCAACTGCCTCTCTGTGCATATTACGTCATATATCTCATATTACGTCTGCATGATCACGCAGCATCCAGCCAAAGAGTTGCTCAACTTTGATTGGAGGTTATGTATCGTGCTCCATGCTGCGCCCAGTGTTTTCACTTTTAAAATTATACCTAATGTATGTTAAGGCTGAAAACTATATTGTTTTATAATCACTATCGATGTTGACCTGTTATATGATAGTGTTTCAGAGTTGTTCCCTGTATTTACAATTGTATGGACATGTACGCTAAAGGCTAGCTAGCGTCCATCCTGTACTTTCCCTGCTAGTGAGATTAGTCACCTCGTGAAGTGTAAATGTGTTTTTATTTAAGGTGAATCAGATATCATGACGGATTTGCAGTTGCTCTGAGGTTTACACATTGTGTTGTGTGTGTGTGTGTGTGTGTGTCCAGGTACGTGCTCCCAAACTGTTATGGACCAATGTTATGTGACTGTATAGGTGGAGGCCATGTGCTGCGGTGCTGTGTCATGACCACCAGATGGAGACATAATAAGTTGAGCGCTCCTCTGTCGTCATGTTGTTGGAGATGTCATGATACATATTGTAAGTATGAATTTGTTCTTATTAACTGACTTGCCTAGTTAAATAAAGGTAACTGTTTTTTTTGGTGTTTAAAAAAAGAAACTAGCTTTTCTACAACTATTATAAAAAAAGATACAGAGTTGTTCAACTTTGATGGAGATTTCATGGTGAATTTTCAGTTGCTCTAAAGTTTACACATTGTGTTGTGTTGTGTTTGTGTTGTGTTTGTGTTGTGTTTGTGTTGTGTTTGTGTCTGCAGAATAAACCGCGGAAGAGAACAGCACTGTGTCCTTTGTCGTCCAAAGCAAATGAGAGCCGTTACACATCCGCTACAGCAGCCACTTACCAGTGATGATGACAGCAGGGATGATGATGGAACTGACGGAAGAAGAAGAGGGAATCGGAGCCCTGTCCCACGTGCGAGATGATCTGTACAACACAGTGGAGAGGATCCTAAAGATCGCATGTCACTTTCACAGGGCCACAGTCAGCAATGATAAGCTTCAGGCCTACGTGCAACAGGAGATGGAGAATGAACCGACCCCGATATTGGATAGTCGAACCCGCTGGAACGGTCTCGCCTTTATGGGTGGAGCGATATGTGCTGTTGCACAGATCAGTGTGCAAGGCTCTAATTGATGTCAATCCAGGACTTCTTGTGAGTGATTTGGGCAGCTGAAACTTTTGTAAGAGCTAATCTCACCTAGTCTGAAAACCTGTCAAAATGGCTGTGGAGTAACTCTGCCAGCGGGACGCCACTCATCGTGGCAGATGGAATCTTTCGGTCCATGCCGGATTGAGCCCCGATCTGCCTGGAGATACCGTCGAGACCAGATTCAGCCAGTGGATGCAAAATAACCTGGTCTTCCTCTTCAGGCATAGGCTTGCATATGTATCTAATTTATATTTTATTATTCCAATGTGTAACAGTATAGCTTCCGTCCCTCACCTCGCCCCTACCTGGGCTCGAACCACGGACCCTCTGCACACATCTACAACTGCCTCCCACGAAGCAGTCGCTCCACAAAACCTGTGGCCCTTGCAGAGCAAGGGGAACAACTACTTCAAGGGCTCAGAGCGAGTGACGTCACCAATTGAAACGCTATTAGCGCGCACAACGCTAACTAGCTAGCCATTTCACACCGGTTACACTAGCATATAGTGTAATAAAGATGTTTTATTCCCTATTATTAAAACACTCATAGTTTAGGCTACAACGATTGCCTATGATTCTATCTTCGGTAAATCATCAGACTATGCCAGTACCTATGTGAAAGTGATTTCGTCTTATTTTTTTTTTATATTTACAGGTACCTCCTGAATCCATCTGTTCTGAGCAAACTACCCGACGACGTCTTCAGTATGCCATCGCAGCAAATGGCCTTGTCGAAGACCTGCTATTCGAGGCCAAGGAGGAAGATGCAGAGTCAGAGAGCCCTATAGACCTGTAGGAGCTGAATAAAGCCCTGTAGGACCTAAATAAAGCCCTGTAAGAGCAGGCCCCGAAAGATGGCGTTTATTATGATGATGTTAATTATTTGAATATGTTAATTATTTGAATATGTTAATTATTTGAATTGGTTTATTATTTGAATTGGTTTATTATTTTAATATGATAAATATTTTAATATGTTTATTATTTTAATATGATTATTATTTTAATATGTTTATTATTTTCCAACAGAAAAAAAGAAGACGGAGATACAAACATTGTACAAGTACATATTCAGTGGTGTATGATACACAGTAGCAGCAGATCATCATGAAGGGGGAAGAGACCATTTAACCAGTATCGGCTGACATATTTATTTTTATAACATTGGACTTCTATTGGAGGAGTTGTATCGAATCTTCTCCATATGTATTACATTCCCTAAATCCCGTAACCACATTTCAAAGGTAGGTACAGTCTCCAATTTCCAAATTTACAATATGAGCCTTTTGGCTAATAAGAGAGACAGTCTTCCCTTCCTGGTAATTCCCACCAACTGTAGCCAAATAGAGTGATCAATGGCTCTGAGACTATGACTCTTATCTAAGGCTTTAGATAAGCCCAGTAAGCATGTAACTAAGGACATGTCCAAAATCAGTGGGTCAACGTCCCCTCATCCTGATTGCACCTCTTGCACAGTGGTGAGGTCCCTTGGAATATTTTATGTAGTTTAACCTTTGAGTAATTTAAACTGTGTAGGGAGCATCTTGAAGTGCACAAGGGGAGGCCAAAAACTTACAACAAGTGATCTCCATGACAACTGACCCCCCCCCCCCCCCCCACCCCCCTTGACATGGGAGAGAAGTGATGACATGCACAAGATTCTCCAAGGATCACATTCTTTATAAATAATAACTTGCCTGTGCTACAGACAGCTATAGATCTACTAATACAGAACGTGTGTGTACTACTTTTGTGAGATTATAAAAAAAGTTCTCCATAAAAAAAATATATATATATATTATTGTTTTTTGTATAGTGATTTTTCAGTATCCCTTCTTCCCGCTGCTATGTAAGGAACTGGTATTGTTTGATGCCACAAATAAAGATCGGGACACCTCCAACAGCTGGTTAAGGCGCTTCCCACCATAAAGGCGACATCTTGGAGGCAGAAAGGACCTTATATCGGTGGACAGTTTGTCACCAAGCTACGAAATCGTCTGAGATCAGAGTCCATCAGCGCTCTTATGTTTTTTGCGAACGCGCACTTAGAGAGAAGCTACAAGTTCCCTAGCCCAATGTTGCACACTCAAATCCCCCTCATAAACATCCCAGATGGGCCATTATGTGTTACTGTAGGCTCTTTTCACCTGTAATGTGTTTGTTATTCAAAAGAATATTGTATGTAAGGGATATTCAACTTACCACCGGCCCTGGCAACCATTATTACGCACACCTGGACTTCATCATCACCTTGATTATCTTCTCTTTATTTATCCCTCTGTAGCCTCAGTCATCAGACAGTGTTGGTTTGTTTTCATGTTCAGTTCGCGTCTCCTGTTTTGGTCTCTTTTTTTGTACCTTGTATCAAACGCTCCTTCTGCACCTGCTTCCTACTGAGTTTGATTATTTTCCACAGAAGCATAACGTTTAATAACGTCCCTTTAAAACCATGGCTATAATTTAACACATTTGCCACTAGAAATGTGTTCAACATCCACTGAAGTAGCTAGCAAGTCTACTAGATAGCTACAGTCGTTGCCGTGGTAACCATACAGACTTGCTAGTTTAGTTGACCAAACTATCCGTCCTAGTTTGCTATTATGAAAATAAAATTAAACAAAACAAATAGGGTTTTCAATTAGACTTTTGCTTTCAAAAAGCACCTCAAACAAAACTTGTAAAAAATGAAGTAATAGCCATTGAATTCCAAATATACCGTGGTAGGGGTATATGGCCAAAAAACTGTAACGACCCTTGGTTTATAAGATCGAGCCATTACAATACCAAAGCTAATGGCTGTTAAGCACAACGCAACACCTGGATACAGCCTTCGCCGAGGTGCCTTAGTGCTATTATAAACGAGTTATCAAGGTAATTAGAGCAGTAATATCCGTGGTATACGGTCTGATATACCACGGCTGTCAGGCAATCAGCATTCAGGGCTCTCGCCACCCAGTTTATAAAGGGACATAATGCACGCTCTAGAATCCCCTTCAAGCCAATCGGAAAATAATATACAACAATGCCATGGTATAATATATTTTATTATTTGTTAGGCTATTGTCATAGCCTGGCATATACACTGTTACTGCACTTCATTTAGGCCTGGAAGTTCATTTTCTAAGATAAATGTATCATCGTTTTTTTTTTTTTTGTTACAAAGTCCTGAGCCCTCTGTCATTATTTATGCAGACAAAAATAAACATAACACAAGAGGCAATTTTACACAGGTCTCGAATGCAATAATCCGACTGTGGCTCAACTGTGTCAGCACGGTATAAACGTTCACAAATAGGTGGTGGCTAAGCCTTGCATGTACACGGATGGATTTTAATGTTGTGACTATGCCTCGGTTTTAAATGCTTTAAATGGGCACTTCCTGTTTTTGCGGTATTTCCCAGGACTCTTGCGGATCAACTATAATTATTCCCGGTATAAATATTTACTAGATTTCCAGTAAAATATGAATCCCTAAAATGGATGGCCATAGTTCACATCTAATAGATTCATCATCAATGGATGGCCATAGTTCACCTCTAATAGATTCATTATCAACAGTGACTCATATTCCACAGACCCTGTACTGCATTAGGGGGTGATAACACTGAATAGCAGTAAAAACTCACTAATATTTTTTTAAACTTATTGTGTACATAATGTTGCTGCGACTGTCTCTTATGCCAGAAAATAACTTCTGGACATGAGAACAACGATGACTCACCGCGAACTGGAAGAAACTTTTCCCTTTATCGAGTCTGACGAGAAGGATATCCTGCTCTCACTGGAACAGGGCCAGACCCACGCCTTTCACTGGAACAAGGCCAGATCCACGCCTTTTGCGTGAAGAAAAGACGCAGGAAAAGCGGGTGCATATCGGGCAGCCTTCTGAGAATCCGTAGGCGAGTGAGAAAACTCTCATTGCCATTCAGTTCTTCTTGCTATCGTGCAATCATTGGAAACTAAACTGATGACCTACGGTTAAGATTATCCTACCAACGGCACATCAAAAACGGCAATGTCTTATGTTTTACCGAGACGTGGCTGAATGACGATACGGATAATATAGAGCTCGCGGGATTTTCCATGCACCGGCAGAACAGAGACGCTACCTCTGGTAAGATGAGGGGTGGGGGTGTCTATTTGTCAATAACAGCTGATGCGCAATGTCTAATATTAAGTAAAAGAAGTCTCGAGGTATGGCTTGCCTGAGGTAGAGTACCTCATGATAAGCTGTAGACCACACTATCTACCAAGAGAGTTCTCATCTGTATTATTCGTAGTCGTCTATTTACCACCACAGAACGATGCTGGCACTAAGACCGCACTCAACCAACTCTATAAGGCCATAAGCAAAGAAGAAAATGCTCACCTAGAAGCGGCACTCCTAGTGGCCGGGGACTTTAATGCAGGCAAACTTAAATCAGTTTTACCAAATTTTTACCAGAATGTCACATGTGCAACCAGATAAAAAAAATCCTAGACCACCTTTCCTCCACACACAGAGATGCATACAAAGCTCTCCCCACCCTCCATCTGACAATAATTATATCCTCCTGATCCCTGCTGACAAGCAACAACTAAAGCAGGAAGTACCAGTGACTCGCTGGAAGTGGTCAGATGACACGGATGCTACACTACAGGATTGTTTTGCTAGCACAGACTGGAATATGTTCTGGGATTCATCCAATGGCATTGAGAAGTACACCACCTCAGTCATCGGCTTCATCAGTAAGTGCATCAACAACGTCGTCCCCACAGTGACTGTACGTACATATCCCAACCAGAAGCCATGGATTACAGGAAACATCCGCATCAAGCAAGAAGCTAGAGCTGCCGCTTTCAAGGTGCGGGAGACTAATCCGGATGCTTATAAGAAATCCCGCTATGCCCTCAGACGAACCATCCAACAATCAAAGCGTCAATACAGGACTAAGATTGAATCCTACTACACCGGCTCTGACGCTCGTTGGATGTGGCAGGGCCTGAAAACTATTACGGACTACAAAGGGAAACCCAGATGAGAGCTGCCCAGTGACGCGAGCCTACTAGACAAGCTACATTCCTTTTATGCTCACTTCGAGGAAAGCAACACTGAAGCATGGACGAGAGCACCAGCTGTTCTGGAGGACTGTGTGATAATGCTCTCGGTAGCCGATGTGAACAAAACCTTGAAACAGGTCAACATTCACAAAGCCGCTGGGCCAGACGGAATACCAGGATGTGTACTCAAAGCATGCGTGGACCAACTGTCAAGTGTCTTCACTGACATTTTCAATCTCTCCCTGACCAAGTCTGTAATACCTACATGTTTCAAGCAGACCAACATAGTCCCTGTGCCCAAGGAAGCGAAGGTAACCTGCCTAAATGATTACCGCCCTGTGGCGCTCACGTCAGTAGCCATTAAGTGCTTTAAAAGGCTGATCATGGCTCACATCAACAGCATTCTCCAATTTGCATACCGCCCCAACAGATCCACAGATGATGCAATCTCAATCGCACTTCACACTGCCCTTTCTCACCTGGACAAAAGGAACATCTATGTGAGAATGCTGTTCATTGACTACAGCTCAGCGTTCAACACTATAGTGCCCAAGAAGCTCATCACTAAGCTAAGGACTCTGGGACTAAACACCTCCCTCTGCAACTAGATCCTGGACTTCCTGATGGGCCGCCCCCAGGTGGTAAGAGTAGGTAACGCTGATCCTTAACACTGGAGCCCCTCAGGGGTGTGTACTTAGCCCCCTCCTGTATTCCCTGTTGACCCACGACTGCATGGCCAAACACGACTCCAACACCATCGTTAAGTTTGCTGACGACAAAACAGTGGTAGGCCTGATCACCGACAGCGATGAGACGGCCTATAAGGAGGAGGTCAAATAATTTGTAGTGTGGTGCCATGACAACAAAATCTCCCTCAATGTGAGCAAGACAAAGGAGCTCATCGTGGACTACAGGAAAAGGCGGGCCAAACAGTCCCCCATTAACATCAACAGGGCTGTAGTGGAGTGTTTCAAGTTCCTTGATCTCCACATCAATGAACTATCATGGTCCAAACATATCAACACAGTCGTGAAGAGGGTGCAACAATGCTTATTCCCCCTCAGTAGACTAAAAAGATTTGGCATGGGTCCCCAGATCCTCAAAAGGTTCTACAGCTGCACCATCGAGAGCATCCTGACCGGTTGCATCACTGCCTGGTATGGCAACTGCTCTGCATTCGACCGTAAGTCGCTACAGAGGGTAGTGCGAACGGCCCAGTACATCACTGGGGCCATGCTTCCTGCCATCCAGGACCTATACAATAGGTGGTGTCAGAGGAAAGCCCATAAAATTGTCAGAGACTCCAGTCACCCAAGTTATAGACTGTTCTCTCTGCTACCGCATGACAAGCACCCGGAGTGCCAAGTCTAGGGCCAAAAGGCTCCTCAACAGCTTCTACCCCCAAGCCATAAGACTGCTGAACAATTAAAACAACTGCCAACCTCCTTTTTTGTACACTGCTGCTACTCGCTGTTTATTATCTATGCATAGTCACTTCACTCCCACCTACATGTACAAATTACCTCGACTAACCTGTATCCCCGCACACTGACTCGGTACCGGTGACCCCTGTATATAGCTTTCACACTGACTCTGTACCGGTACCCCCTGTATATAGCTTCCACACTGACTCTGTACCGGTACCCCCTGTATATAGCCTCCACATTGACTCTGTACCGGTGCCCCCTGTATATAGCCTCCACATTGACTCTGTACCGGTGCCCCCTGTATATAGCCTCCACATTGACTCTGTACCGGTACCCCCTGTATATAGCCTCGTTATTGTCATTCTTATTGTGTTACTTTTTATTATAACTTTTTTATTTTAGTCTACTTGGTAAATATTTTTTAAACTTAACACTACAGTTCAAGAAGAGGGCTGGTCAGTAAGCATTTCACGGTAAGGTCAACACTTGTTGTATTCAGCATTTCACGGTAAGGTCTACTACACCTGTTGTATTCAGCATTTCACTGTAAGGTCTACTACACCTGTTGTATTCAGCATTTCACTGTAAGGTCTACTACACCTGTTGTATTCAGCATTTCACTGTAAGGTCTACACTTGTTGTATTCGGCGCATGCGACAAATAAAGTTTTTGTTTGATGTGACCTCTACTCTATCACTCATTCATGCTGATTGGTGCTTTCCATTCAGAACCTACAGAGCTGTCCAATCCTGTCGGTCTGTACCCTGCCAATGGTGGGTGTGTCTGGTTTCTCCAGAAGTTGCTGTTTGAACATGACTAAGGTAAATGTTATATATTGCAACGGTTCAGGCTTGGACAAGTCACAGAATATTCTGATAGTAAACATGTTAGGCCAACAACAATTAGATTTTAAAAAAATTAATGATGAGGGGACTGGATACACACACACAGTGGGACACATAATTTGTATTGATATACCTAGCTGTATATTGTCTTCTAGGGTTGTCAGCAGAAAATAACCATCTCTAGAGTTTCTTCTCAAAGCCATCAAATATAGTCATATTTCACTTCCAACCTGTCCCAGGCTAACTATCAGGTCTGGAGCTGTTTGGAGCGTTTCGTTCCTGTAGCTCTGATGTCGGATGTGTCCCTTCCTGTAGCTCTGTTGTCGAACGTGTTCCTTCCTGTAGCTCTGTTGTCGGACGTGTTCCTTCCTGTAGCTCTGATGTCAGACGTGTTCCTTCCTGTAGCTCTGATGTCAGACGTGTTCCTTCCTGTAGCCCTGATGTCAGACCCTTCCTCTTTCCCTCTGTCTTAACCAGTGACTTTGCCTCCGTCTCTTTGTAAGCACCCTGACAGAAAACCCTGAAGTTCTCTCCAACGAAGAAATAAAGAAGTGGGTCCAAGCAGCTGTTCATCGCTGCCAGACACAAAGTGAGAACAGCTGCTTTGCGTACACGCTCTATGTACCTACAGGAATCTCCATACCCTTTATCCCTCATCTGCATCTCAGCTTCCAGGAAGACAGTCCGCATGACGTGGTAGGGCAGGAAACACACTAGGAAGATGCTAAGGACTATTACAACCAGGGACATGGACTTCTTGTATTGGGATTTCGGCCTTCCTTCAACCTTCCTCAGCTTCAGCAGGCTACGCACCACAAATATGTAACAGATAGAGATCACTGCAAAGGGCACGATGAAGCCCAGAAGTAAGGTGGCATGGTTGGCTATGATCAGTGTGCGGATGTGAATGAGCTTGTATTCTGGATTAAGCTCCAAGCACCTGGTTCTACCATAAGCATCTATGACGGTCCCTGAAGTCAGCATAGGGATGGAGGCTAGCGACACCAGCAGCCAGACCAATATACACACCAGCCAGGAATTACGGCTATTCTGCATGCTCATATACCTGTACGGCTGGGTGATTGCCACAAAACGAACCACACTCAGCACTGTGAGGAAGTAGATGCTCCCGTACATGTTGATGTAGAAGATGTAGGACATAACGCGACAGGCAATGTCTCCAAACACCCAGCTAGATTCCATGTAGTAGTAGAAGGCCCGGAGTGGCAGGGAGCACACCAGCATCAAGTCTGACACCAGCAGGTTGACCATGTACAGGTTGACGGGAGTAAACTTTTTCTTACTCCTCCAGACACTGACGAAGAAGCAGAGGGAGACGAGGTTGAAGGTGAGGCCGAGGAGGAAGATGACTAGGTATACGGGTGGGTAGACTCTGTGTTTGAACATGCTGATGGAACAGTCAGAGGACAAGTTTCCATCTTCCATGATGACTGATTTATTCACTTTAGAGTGCTCCTACAACATGGAGAAAGAAAGAGAAATAGGCAGGGAGAGAGAGAGAGAGAGAGAGAGAGAGAGAGAGAGAGAGAGAGAGAGAGAGAGAGAGAGAGAACGAGGCAGAGAGAGAGAGAAAGAGGCAGTGAGAGATCAGTTTATTAGGATCCCCATTAGCTGTTGCTACATGCACTATTCCTTGAGTCCACACAAAAAAGAGAGTGAAGTAATGGGGGGAGGGGGGGGGGGGGGGAGAAAAAAAAGTGAAATCAAGATTTGTGATGGCAACAGTTACACAGCAGCAGGAAGTGTTCCTTCGCAGGCGGGTGAAAGAATTCACGTGGAAGTTTCTGGAGTGCAACAAGCACGTTTCAAACTCACTCACTCAGACTACAAGAGTGTTTCAAAGCCTTTCCTCATATCTGTGGTTGTCACGATACTTTTTTTTTACACTTCTGTGGTTGTCACTATACTTTTTTTTTACACTTCTGTGGTTGTCACAAGACTTTTTTTAGACTTCTAAATACCATTTCCTTTCATCCTGATGACACATTACCATCAATAGTAATAGAATAGTAATAGAAACCCCAAACCTGTTCAGTTATCACTGATCTACCACATCGTCTGGGGCCGCAATTCAGTTTTGCTTCTCCAAAGTCAAACATTCTCAAATACCACAGTCCTCTCTTGCCCTGCACTGTAAACATGCTTTCACTTGTGATAAGGAAAAACATCTTAACAATAACAACTGAGAGAACGAGAAATAGTGGGAGAAGAGAGTGATTAACTATAACCCTTAAGTAAAATTTAAAAAAAGAATAATAGCAGAACAATAACTAAAAATGGTAAATCTGGTTAGTTCAGGAGATTTGTTAAAAGCCAAATGGCCTGAGTGTAAATCATTTCTGCTATACATTTGAGGAGGCTGTTACCTGCCAAAATACTTCACACCACCATCCCATGGACTCTCAATATTGTAAGAATTGTCCCATACATAACACAGCATTTAGAAGCTTTAAATACTCAACACTTTGTGTGTGCATTTTCTTAGTAATCTTCCATACATATTGTACAACACATTCTGTAGCAAATGTCAAAACACAGCAATAAGCTGCAACAACAATCAATCTTAAAACAAAAAAAAATTGACCATGATTTGATTTGTACCTACTGTGATACACTAATGATTAGAAGCACCCTGACTTTTCAGTCAACACTGTATTGACGATCAGCAGCTGTTCATCTCAGATCCAGGGGTGTACTGCCACAGCGAGACTTCATTCCAGAGTGGAGTAGGCTGAGCTGAGGACTGTTGTTTGCAGGATCAACCCTAGATGCACTTGACTTTCTGTCTCCCCGGTTGGTAGTTTAATAATATGTTGTCGTTCACCCCGCCCATTTAGTTTGGCTCTTCCAGTAAAGCTACATGTGTCCTTTTAAAGATGAAATTGAAAAAAGACGCCTGTATAGCCCCCCCCCCCCCCCCCACCCCCGCATTCCTAGTTGCCAGACACTAAGTCAAGAGAATGTGTCTAAACGTGTGTCTGTATGGCCTGTATTTCTGCATTCATAAACACTTGCCTATTGACTTTCCATTTTCAAAACTTTGTTTATTTGTTGGTGAGACAAATACTTTTTCTGCAACAACAAATCAGTCAATAATTCAATTAATTGTTATTATTATAAACTCTGGTGGCTGGTTTATGACTACAGTCGGAGACATTCTCTGCACACAGTGTACAGTAGACCGTTGTCCTCAGAGATTTGCTAAGGATGGAAAAAAATCTATTCATACACATCCATCGATCCAAAGTAAACAACCAGATGAAAATCCCTGATGTTAGGCCTATACGGAGCATAGACTTTTTACTTGAGAAGTCATTCCTTTCCAGTAGCTTAAATGACATATTTGTGCACTTGTTACTGAGAAACACAAACCTATGGCTTGCAGATCAAATCTTGGGTACATTTTATTTTTTCCCCCTTTAGGTAACCAAAAAATTGATTATTGGACATTTAGATATTCTAGTAATCAATTAATGTAAGGCAGGGGTGAAATATATTATGTAATGTTTACTTAAAAGGTAAATCTATTACGTTATGGGTACCAAAAGGGAAGAAAAAAAAGATTGTGCCAAGATTCTCTTATCTTAAATATACTGTAAGTATCTCTCAATTAACCCTTCACTGACATGTATTTTAGGCTACGATGTATATAAACCCTGGATAGTGGATGCTGTGTATTGGCAATTAAGAGGCTTTGAAGTCACTAGTCGGCCATATGGGTACTCCCCCAGTAGGAACAGTCCTCCATGGGAATGAATGGAATTTTACAGTATTTCAATTTAACGTTTCAAGGACTAAATTAAATTTATTTAAGTATGGTTTTGTTGTCGTGGGGACGGTAACATTAGTACTCTCTAAAAAAAATATACTTTAAGGAAAAATGTTTGATATCTTTTTTCATTTTGTTTATGTTTAGCTCACATCAATTTTAAAGTATGCATTTAAGTGTCTGTAATAGAATAGACGTGGCAAAAACGAATGTAGACATTAATAAATGCATTTCTATTATCTATAGCTTCCAAAATATGTTTTACAATGGTGGAGGTGCGGTGGCTACAAAGCAGCCCCCTTAAAATCGTATTGTCTACATATAAAACACATATTTTAGGCTACTGGAAAGGAATGATTTCAAATCAACCTGTAGCAGTGTGCCCATCAATCACATCTTGCTGACGAATGCGCAGGACGGATGTGCTTGAATGTAACACGAACGAGAACGCCCCCATCGAGGAAGATATGAACTCGGCAGTCAACTTGTACTGTCTGAATAGTAGTGATGGGACGTTCGGACCTTTTTACTGACTGATCTTGTCGACTCATTCAGTCAAAAGAACGAATCTTTCGACTCATTTCGTTCATTTGAGTAAATAATGCATAGGGCACGCAGGACCCTCTACCGGTGAATAATGAACTGGAAATTCGTCATGATTTTACAAGTCTCTCGTTCACCACAAGGGGTTTATTGGATCTGTTATTTGTGACTGAGACTTGTAAAAGTGTGCGTTAATAAACAATGTACATGTATTTGTTGATACATTTGAAACAAGGTCTAGTTGTGTCAGCAGCCGGACTAGTTTGTGAACGACTCTTGGTGGAAGGCATTGTCTGACTGCTATGAAGGTGATTATGGTTCCAACTGCAACACCCCAAACGATTCGTTCTCGAGTTCGTTGACAAAGGGAGGTATGTTTAGTGTATATTTTGGTTCCACAAAGCTGTGTCCATAACATTCAATAATACATGAATTGCATCCATTGTTGCACCATGTGATCAATTATCAGCTCAAAACATGTTTTATTTACTTTTTTCTTCGTGTTTTTTTCCGGTGGAGTGCGTATTTATCCTGTTGTATGATTTAATTGAGGCCTGACAGCAGGTCAAACGAACAACTAAAATGATTGAGTCACTCGGGAAAATGAATCATGACTCTTGAATCAGTAAAAAAAAGAGTCGTTCGTGAACTGCACATCTCTACTGAATAGCCAAGCAGCTTCCTCGGCTAGAGAAGGGATCCGCACTGTATTGTCACGGTTGGTTGGCACGCAATCCTCTGTCTTCCAGAAATGTGATCGCTTTTTTACTCGATTTGCCATATGAAAATGTTAGGGAGTCGCCGACATCACCGTCTGAACCGACGACATCGTTGACGAATAGCACAACAACGCCGGGGTAAGCTCTGCTAGCTAGCGTACGCTACTTTAGAAAACATCTTCGGGTAACGTTATCCGAGTCTTGTTTACGTTGGAGTCAGTCAGTCATAGTATAAACATCTACAATGACATTCAATAACTAAGCAATTTAGTGTGTTTTGTTTTGTTTTTTGGCGTTAACTTAGCCACTACAGTTTCTAAATGACGTGTTTCTGCGCATGATCTTAGCTAGCCAACGTCGCCATGACATCGCCTACAAGTGTGACTCGGGGGGTGTCAGTTCCTGCTTATCTTCATACCTCCTACTGTACTATCTTTGGTCTCACTAGCTTAGCGTAGGGGATAAACTCTCCAAAAGATTTACGATGGACTTGAGAGGCGACAAGAGTGGGCAAACTGGAAAGCCCGACGTAAACACAGGGAATAGGTAGCCACTATGAATCCGAGAGTGGAAGACTCCTCTCTCTCTCTCTTTCTGTCGGTCTCTCTTTCTGTCTCTCTCTTTCTGTCTGTCTCTCTTTCTTTCTCTCTGTCTTTCTTTCTGTCTGTCTCTCTTTGTCTGTCTCTCTTTCTTTCGCTCTGTCTCTCTGTCTTTGTCTTTCTCTGTCTTTCTCTCGTCTCTTAACAGGCTTCCCATTTGTGAACAGTTCAATCACAAGTCAGACTGTTGAATAAACTTAATTTGAATGTACTTTACTTGTTGTCTGATGATTTTTGACCCTTTTTTTTATGTAGGAGGTAATCTGAGACAAAATAGCCACACAGTAGTGTTCTTAAACCGTATTTCAGTGTGCTGGTCTGTATTTCAGAGCTCAAATGTAATAAATAAATAAAAAAATACAGTAGTCTCGGTATGACTCCCTGATAAAAAATACAGGTTAAGTAAAAATGTTGGTTTTTATCCATACAAAAAGATTGCTGTTTTGAAACGGAATTAAAAGTGCTGTAACTTCAGGTGACTGTGGTATTTTGGATGCAGTAATTGCAGAATTATACATTTATTATTATTATTATACTTATTATACTTACTATACTTACTATACTTATTATACTTACCATACTTATTATACTTATTATACTTGCCATACTTACCATACTTATTATACTTGCCATACTTACCATACTTACCATACTTACCATACTTATTATACTTATTATACTTACCATACTTACCATACTTACTATACTTATTATACTTATTATACTTGCTATACTTATTATACTTGCCATACTTACTATACTTATTATACTTATTATACTTACTTATTATTAACTTTATTATACTGCAGTAAAAAAAAACTTATTTTGGAAGCAGTATATTCCACTAATAGGAGTTATACTGCAGTTATACTGCTCTCTGACTGCAATCTTTTCCCGTAAAGGTATTTCTGGTTTGCATTTTCAAGGAATTTGCACACATGATTTACACAATATGTTAATATTTCCCAATTTAACCGAAGCACAGACCTAAAGTTGTCCCGCGCAATCATCTGGCAAAGTTTACTAGCACTTCCAGCTGATAGCGAGGGAAACGTTCGGTTACATTCAGATATTGTTTACATATTGTGCGTCGTGAAATTCGTCAGGAGATGAGAAATACAAGCAACAGAACCTACCAGCACACTTTTCCTATGGTTACTATATCTCCACCTCCTACCGCCAAAAATGGACAGACACCCGGGGAAGTACGTGTTTAAATATTCTATTCAACATTCTGGCTTGTCCAGACTTGACCTTTTTTTAAAGAAAAAAATGTTTTTTACAGTGACTTCTTTCAGACTGTTATCAATGGAGCAAATAAGGTGCCGTTTGATGGACCATTTATACTCTGAAACTCTCCTCACTCACTCTAAACGGACACTTATGATACTTGATAAATCCATGGGAATAACTTTCTGTTCATTTTTGGAATTCCCCCATTCCTGTGTTGACAGATGTACGTTGTTGGAATTCCTTTTTGCTCAGGGAGAATGTTGTTTGTGTGCCAACTGTTTTCATTTAATTAGTGATTCAACAACTGTTATTGTTACATTATTCTATGCTGATGATGGATGGGGAAAGTGGCTCTGTCTGTTTGTCCTAGTTGAGTAGTAGTAGTAGTAGTAGTAGTAGTAGTAGTAGTATGCTCGATGCTACCCTGACGTTTCTGCCTGTTTGCCCTAGTTGAGTAATAGTAGTAGTAGTAGTAGTAGTAGTTGTATGCTCGATGCTACCCTGACGTTTCTGCCTGTTTGTCCTTGTTGAGTAGTAGTAGTAGTAGTAGTAGTTGTAGTAGTAGTAGTAGTAGTAGTAGTAGTAGTAACAGTAGTAGTAGTAACAGTAGTAGTAGTAGTAGTAGTAGTAGTAGTATGCTCGATGCTACCCTGACGTTTCTGCCTGTTTGTCGTAGTAGTAGTAGTAACAGTAGTAGTAGTGGTAGTAGTAGTAGTAGTAGTAGTAGTGTAGTAGTAGTAGTAGTAACAGTAGTAGTAGTAGTAGTATTATGCTCGATGCTACCCTGACGTTTCTGCCTGTTTGTCCTTGTTGAGTAGTAGTAGTAGTAGTAGTAGTAGTTGTTGTTGTTGTAGTGGTAGTATGCTCGATGCTACCCTGACGTTTCTGCCTGTTTGTCCTAGTTGAGTAGTAGTAGTAGTAGTAGTAGTAGTTGTTGTTGTAGTGGTAGTATGCTCGATGCTACCCTGACGTTTCTGCCTGTTTGTCCTAGTTGAGTAGTAGTAGTAGTAGTAGTAGTAGTAGTAGTAGTAGTAGTAGTAGTAGTAGTATGCTCGATGCTACTCTGACGTTTCTGCCTGTTTGTCCTTGTTGAGTAGTATTATGCTGGACGTGGGGAAGTGGCCAGTGTTTGCTCTCCTGCCTCCAGAGGAACTGCGTCTGATACGACAGGCCTGTGTGTTCGGCAGCGCTGCCAACGAAGCCCTCTATGTCACCGTCAACGATGAGGTACGCACTGTAGGGGCCCCGTCTGACTCAGCAGCAGGGGACATGGGTTTCTTCCCAAATGGCACCTTAGTCCCAATATAGTTCACTACTTTTGACATAGGGTCTCATGGGGCTCTGGTCAAAAGTAGTGCACAATGTAGGGAATAGGGTGCAATTTGGGACTCGGATATACTAATACTATGTAATAGACAAGCTCAAAGTTATATTCTAACACGGTCCAATAGGTGTTAGGCCTAGTGTTTATTTTATTTTATTTCACCTTTATTTAACCAGGTAGGCAAGTTGAGAACAAGTTCTCATTTACAATTGCGACCTGGCCAAGATAAAGCAAAGCAGTTCGACACAAACAACGACACAGAGTTACACATGGAGTAAAACAAACATACAGTCAATAATACAGTATAAACAAGTCTATATACGATGTGAGCAAATGAGGTGAGATAAGGGAGGTAAAGGCAAAAAAAGGCCATGGTGGCAAAGTAAATACAATATAGCAAGTAAAACACTGGAATGGTAGTTTTGCAATGGAAGAATGTGCAAAGTAGAAATAAAAATAATGGGGTGCAAAGGAGCAAAATAAATAAATAAAATAAATACAGTAGGGAAAGAGGTAGTTGTTTGGGCTAAATTATAGGTGGGCTATGTACAGGTGCAGTAATCTGTGAGCTGCTCTGACAGTTGGTGCTTAAAGCTAGTGATGAAATATGAAATAATTGTGTTTAGTACTTGGACAAGACCTAGTAGGCTACTTGTGACAACGTATAGGCTAGGCCTGACTGAGTAATCAGCAGCATCCTCAGAGTGATATGTGGCTGGAAATAGAGGCCATGTTGTTTGTCACACTGAGGCAGAACACTCCAAATGGCACCTTATTCCCTACATACAAGGCCTTGCAAAATGTTTCAGACCCCCTTGGATTTCTTCACATTTTATTGTGTTACAAAGGGATTCAATTGTCTTATTTTGTCAACAGGTTACACACACACACAAAATAAATAATAATAATAATAATAATAAAAATAGAGAGATTTAAGCCAATTAATAAAAAAATAATGTATATTTTTATTTTATTTATTAATTTTTTTAATTTAAGTCAAAGCTGTAACTAGGCATCTTAGGAACATTCAATATTGTCTTGTTAAGCAACTCTAGTACATATATTAGGCCTTGTGCTTTAGGTTGTTGTCCTGCTGAATGGTGAATTCATCTCCCAGTGTCTGGTGGAAAGCAGACTGAACCAGGTTTTCCTTTTGGATTTTGCCTGTGCTAAGATCTTCAGGAAAAAAAATAATGGAAAAGATCTCCCTAGTCCTTGCTGATGACAAGCATACCCATAACATGATGCAGCCACCACCATACTTGAAAATATGAGGAGGTACTCAGTGATGTGTTGTGTTGGATTTGCCCCAAACATATAACACCTTCTATTCAGGACATAAAGATAATTTCTTAGCTATTTTTTTTCTCCAGTTTTACTTTAGTGCCTTGTTGCAAACAGGATGCATATTTTGTAATATGTTGTATTCTGTACAGACTTCCTTCTTTTCACTCTGTCCTTTAGGTTAGTATTGTGGAGTAACTACCATGTTGTTGATCCAGTTCTCCTATCACAGCCATTAAACTCTGTCATTTAGGTTAGTATTGTGGAGTAACTACGATGTTGCACACAGAGTCCATACAACATGATAAGCACAGTTTTACTCCTGAACTTATTATGTGACTTGTTAATAAGCACAGTTTTACTCCTGAACTTATTATGTGACTTGTTAAACACAGTTTTACTCCTGAACTTATTATGTGACTTGTTAAACACAGTTTTACTCCTGAACTTATTATGTGACTTGTTAAACACAGTTTTACTCCTGAACTTTATTTAGGCGTGCCATAACAAAGGGGTTGAATACTTATGGACTCAAGACATTTCAACTTTTTCTTTTTTAATTAATTTGTAAATATAATAAAACATTATAGGGTGTTTGTTATGTGTAGGCCAGTGACACATCTCAATCTATTTTAAATCTCAGGCTGTAACACAATAAAACGTGGATAAAGTTAATGGGTGTGAATACTTTCTGAAGGCACTGGGGGGGGGGGGGTGTAGTCATTTATAAATCATGTCATCACCTATTCTTTAACACTGAGAGAGTTTGTGTAACTTATTCGGTGATTAGTGGAGCCACATTTTATCTCCTGAACTAATTTCGGCTTGCCAAAACCAGGGGGCTGAATACTTATGGAATGACTATATTTTAGTTTATAGATTTACATTTTTTTTTTTTTTATGTAAAAAATAAATAATAATTTTCTTCCACTTTCACATTGGAGGATTTTGTGTAGATTGTTCACAAGAAATAAACATTTTAATCCCACTTTGTAACACAGTAAAACGTGAAGAAATCCTCCTAAAAGGATACGTTTGCGAGGCGCTGTATAGGGAATACCGTGTGGGAGACAGCCTGAGGTCAGTCAGCGAGCGATAGTTCCAGAGACTGGGTCAAGCAGATAGTGAGGCTATATTTAGCCATTGTAAAGCCCTGTGTTTTTTGATCCATCTGAAAGCCTCTGTTCATGTCTGACTGTGTCTTAACACACTGATCCATTTGTGTTTCTCAATAAAGGACCCAGTTTACACCCAGGCTATGATGCTACTTACTTTTGTCAGCAAGTGTCTTTATAAACTTAAAAGTGGGCACCCAGGCTAAACTTTTACAACAACAAAAAAATATAGGAATTTCAATGGTGGAGGTGTTGCTGTTTCTCATATATTCAGATCCACATTCATGTAAAGATTAGAGAGGATCTCATGTTAAATACTGTTGTAGTAATATGACTACAGGTTCATCTGCCTCACCTAAAGCCCATTCTGGTGGGAAGCTGCTATAGACAGTCAGTATCTGGATAATGTTAAATACTGTTGTAATATGGCTACAGGTTCACCTGCCTCACCTAAAGCCCATTCTGGTGGAAAGCTGCTATAGACCACCAAGTGTTAACAGTCAGTATCTGGATAATGTGTGTGAAATGCTTGATAATGTATGTGATATCAACAGAGAGGTATATTTTCTGGGTGATTTAAATATTGACTGGGTATCATCAAGCTGCCCACTCAAGGAAAAAGCTTCAAACTGTAACCAGTGTCTGCAACCTGGATCAGGTTATCAGTCAACCTACCAGGGTAGTTACAAACAACCGTGTTCAGGTTATCAGTCAACCTACCAGGGTAGTTACACACAGCACAGGAATGACATCATCAACATGTATTGATCACATCTTTACTAACGCTGCAGATATCTGCTCTATAGCAGTATCCAAATCCATAGGATGTAGTGATCACAATATAGTAGCCATATCTAGGAAATCCACAGTTCCAAAGGCTGGGCCTAATATAGTGTATAAGAGGTCAGGCTGGGCCTAATATAGTGTATAAGAGGTCAGGCTGGGCCTAATATAGTGTATAAGAGGTCGGGCTGGGCCTAATATAGTGTATAAGAGGTCAGGCTGGGCCTAATATAGTGTATAAGAGGTCAGGCTGGGCCTAATATAGTGTATAAGAGGTCAGGCTGGGCCTAATATAGTGTATAAGAGGTCAGGCTGGGCCTAATATAGTGTATAAGAGGTCAGGCTGGTTCTAATATAGTGTATAAGAGGTCAGGCTGGGCCTAATATAGTGTATAAGAGGTCAGGCTGGGCCTAATATAGTGTATAAGAGGTCAGGCTGGGCCTAATATAGTGTATAAGAGGTCAGGCTGGTTCTAATATAGTGTATAAGAGGTCAGGCTGGTTCTAATATAGTGTATAAGAGGTCAGGCTGGGCCTAATATAGTGTATAAGAGGTCGGGCTGGGCCTAATATAGTGTATAAGAGGTCATACAATACGTTTTGTAGTGATTCCTATGTTGATGATGTAAAGACTATTTGCTGGTCTGTGGTGTGTAATGAGGATTTATGAAAGTGCTTATTCCAGTTGTTTAATAAACACGTACCCATTAAGAAAACGACCTTTTAAAACGGTTAAATCCCCGTGGATTGATGAGGAATTGAAACATTGTATGGTTGAGAGGGATAAGAAAGGCAAATAAATCTGGCAGCACAACCCATTGGCAAACGTACTGCAAATGGAGAAATCATGTGACCAAACTGAATTAAAAAGATGAAGAAACTACACTATGAAACAAAGATGAATGATCGTAAAAAAGATTTGGAGCATCTTAAGTTACATTTTGGGGGGGGGGGTAAAAGCAAACTCCGCTCCATCATTCATTGAATCAGATGGCTCATTCATCACAAAACCAACTGATATCGCCAACTACTTTAATTATTTTTTTTAATTGGCAAGATTAGCAAATTTAGGCATGACATGCCAGCAACAAACGCTGACACTACACATCCAAGTATATCGGACCAAATTATAAAAGGCAAGAATTGTACTTTTAAATTCCATAAAGTGAGTGTGGAAAAGGTGAAAAAAAATATATTGTTGTTTATCAACAATGACAAGCCACTGGGGTCTAACAACTTGGATGGAAAATTACTGAGGATAATAGCGGACGATATTACCACTCCTATTTGCCATATCTTCAATCTAAGCCTACTAGAAAGTGTGTGCCCTCAGGTCTGGAGGGAAGCTGAAGTCATTCCTCTACCTAAGAATAGTAAAAGCCCCCTTTTACTGGCTCAAATAGTTGACCAATCAGCCTGCTACCAACCCTTAGTAAACTTGGTGTTTGACCAGATACAATGCTATTTCACAGTAAACAAATTGACGACAAACGTTCAGCATGCTTATAGGGAAGGACACTCAACAAGCAGCACTTACACAAATGACTGATGATTGGCTGAGAGAATTTGACTGATGATTGGCTGAGAGAATTTGATTATTAAAAGATTGTGGGGGGCTGTTTTGTTAGACTTCAGTGTGTCTTTTGACATTATCGATCATAGTCTGCTGATGGAAAAACGTATGTGTTTTGGCTTTACACCCCCTGCTATAATGTGGATAAAGAGTTACCTGTCTAACAGAACACAGAGGATGTTCTTTAATGGAAGCCTCTCCAATATAATCCAGGTGAGAATCAGGAATTTCCCAGGGCAGCTGTCTAGGCCCCTGAATTATTTTTCAATCTTTACTAATGACATGCCACTGGCTTTGAGGAAAGACAGCTTTGAGGAAAGACATTTTGCCGAACCCCAGGAAGAGTAGGTAGCAGCTAATGGAGATAAATAAAAATTCTATGGTCTTGCAAGAAATTTCTCCATGCGTGCTTTTTAGTTCAAGAATAGGATTACCCAGGAAACGGGCCCTAGATGTTTATCATGGAAATAACACGATAAGAATCCGTTTTGTGACAACAACATGCCTATATAGTTTTACTATCATTCTTACCCCTGAGCAAGGCAGTTACCCCACTGTTCCCTAGGCATCAAATGTGGAAGATACATTTCAGTTGAATGCATTCAGTTTTGCGACTGACTAGGTACCCCCCCCCCCCCCCCCTTCCTTTCCCCATCTTTTTAAGCTCATAGAAACTAAGCTGAGCCATATGGGTTTCTGGTCACAATTAGTGCACTCTATAGGGAATAGGTTGTAATTTGGTGCTCAGACAAGTTGTTTTGCTCCTCATTGTACAGGTGTTTGCCCTGGGCACCAACTGTAGTGGCTGTCTGGGTCTGGGGGACCTGCAGAGTACCATAGAGCCCCGCAGGATCGACGTGCTATGTGGGAAGAAAATAGTCTCTCTGAGCTACGGAACCGGACCACATGTCGTCATCGCTACTGCCGGTGAGATGAGACGATCTAAATCATGTTTGGTACATTTTGTTGCTTGTTAAAGTAGGATTCCATATATTTTTGTATAGTTTTTTTGTTGTCAAGAAATAGATTTTGTATTTTTCCCATTTTTACTCCGTAGAAGGTGGACATTGGATTGAAGTTAATTCTGACCTGTAAGTGTGGATATTTGTCAACTAAATCAAATCAATCTATTATACGTGCTGTGTAGACGGAGAGGTGTTTGCCTGGGGGCACAACGGCTACAGCCAGCTGGGAAATGGGACCACCAACCATGGCTTGACCCCAGCCCAGGTCTCCACTAACCTGCTCAACAAGAGGGTGACGGAGGTGGCCTGTGGCTCTCACCACACCATCGCCCTCACTACCGACGGAGAGGTAGGATGCGTCACAAATCGCACCCTATTTCTTATAGTGCATCACTTTTGACCAGGGCCCAGAGGTATTGGGCCCAGAGGTATTGGGCCCAGAGGTATTGGGCCCAGAGGTATTGGGCCCAGAGGTATGTGCCATGACCAGGGCCCAGAGGTGTGTGTATATACAGGGAGGGGATAATGACGTGGCTGTAGGCAGGGAGGGGATAATGACATGGCTATAGGCAGGGAGGGGATAATGACGTGGCTATAGGCAGGGAGGGGATAATGACGTGGCTGTAGGCAGGGAGGGGATAATGACGTGGCTGTAGGCAGGGAGGGGATAATGACGTGGCTATAGGCAGGGAGGGGATAATGACGTGGCTGTAGGCAGGGAGGGGATAATGACGTGGCTATAGGCAGGGAGGGGATAATGACGTGGCTATAGGCAGGGAGGGGATAATGACGTGGCTGTAGGCAGGGAGGGGATAATGACGTGGCTATAGGCAGGGAGGGGATAATGACGTGGCTGTAGGCAGGGAGGTGATAATGACGTGGCTATAGGCGGGGAGGGGATAATGACGTGGCTATAGGCAGGGAGGGGATAATGACGTGGCTATAGGCGGGGAGGGGATAATGCCGTGGCTGTAGGCAGGGAGGGGATAATGATGTGGCTATAGGCGGGGAGGGGATAATGACGTGGCTATAGGCGGGGAGGGGATAATGACGTGGCTGTAGGCAGGGAGGGGATATAATGACGTGGCTGTAGGCGGGGAGGGGATAATGACGTGGCTATAGGCGGGGAGGGGATAATGACGTGGCTATAGGCAGGGAGGGGATAATGACGTGGCTATAGGCAGGGAGGGGATAATGACATGGCTATAGGCAGGGAGGGGATAATGACGTGGCTGTAGGCAGGGAGGGGATAATGACGTGGCTATAGGCGGTGTTATTGAGAGTGACTATAGGCGGGGAGGGGATAATGACGTGGCTGTAGGCGGGGAGGGGATAATGACGTGGCTATAGGCGGGGAGGGGATAATGACGTGGCTATAGGCAGGGAGGGGATAATGACGTGGCTATAGGCGTGGAGGGGATAATGACATGGCTGTAGGCAGGGAGGGGATAATGACGTGGCTATAGGCGGTGTTATTGAGAGTGGCTATAGGCGGTGTTATTGAGAGTGGCTATAGGCGGTGTTATTGAGAGTGGCTATAGGGAGGGGGGGGGGGGGGGAGGAGAGAGAGGGTGGAGAGAGGGGGAGGGGTAGAGAGAGGGGGAGCGATCGATCGATCTAAGCACTCAGTAGCCAGTCATGCAACCCTGCACCATGAACAAAGCACTCAGTATCCAGTCACGCCACCATGAACCATGAACAGAGTTTGATCTCGGTCGGAACTTGTTCCGCCTTTCAACGAGAAGGAGGTGGATGTACAGTACCTGTCAAAAGTTTGGACACACCTCTTTTAAGGGGTTTTCTTTATTTGTACTATTTTCTACATTGTAGAATAATAGTGAAGACATCAAAACTATGAAACAACACCTCGTTGGCTCCTTTTCCTTCACTCTGCGGTCCAACTCATCCCAAACCATCTCAATTGGGTTGAGGTCGGGTGGTTGTGGAGGCCAAGTCATCTGATGCAGCACTCCATCCTTCTCCTTCTTGGTCAAATAGCCCTTACACAGCCTGGAGGTGTGGAGGGGGTCATTTTCCTGTTAAAAAACAAATGATAGTCCCACTAAGCCCAAACCAGACGGCATGGTGTATCGCTGCAGAATGCTATGGTAGCCATGCTGGTTAAGTGTGCCTTGAATTCTAAATAAATCACTGACAGTGTCACCAGCAAAGCACCATCACACCACCTCCTCCATGCTTCACGGTGGGAACCACACATGCTGAGATCATCCATTCACCTACTCTGCATCTCAGAAAGACACAGTGGTTGGAACCAAAAAAATCTCCAGTCTGGACTCATCAGACCAAAGGACAGATTTCCACCGGTCTAATGTTCATTGCTCGTGTCTCTTGCCTCGAGCAAGTCTCTTCTACTTATTGGTGTCCTGAACAGTTGATGTGTCTGTCTGTTACTTGAACTCTGATGCATTTATTTGGGCTGCAATTTCTGAGGCTGGTAACTCTAATGAACTTATCCTCTGCAGCAGAGGTAACTCTGGGTCTTCCTTTCCTGTGGCGGTCCTTATGAGAGCCGGTTTCATCATAGCGCTTGATGGGTTTTGCCACTGCACTTTAAGAAATGTGAAAAATTCTTTACATTTTCAGTATTGACTGACCTTCATGTCTTAAAGTAATGATGGACTGTCGTTTCTCTTTGCTTATTTGAGCTGTTCTTGACAAATAGGACTATCTTCTGTATACCACCCCTACCTGGTCACAACACAACTGATTGGCTCAAATGCATTAAGAAGGAAATAAATTCCACAAATTAACTTTTAACATGTCACACCTGTTAATTGAAATGCATTCCAGGTGACTACCTCATGAAGCTGGTTGAGAGAATGCCAAGTGTGCAAAGCTGTCATCAAGATGAAGAAAGGGTGGCTACTTTGAAGAATCTAAAATCTATTTAATTTGTTTAGCACTTTTTTCCTTCTACATGATTCCATATGTGTTATTTCATAGTGTTGATGTCTTCACTATTATTCTACAATGTAGAAAATAGTACAAAATAAAGACCAAACCCTTGAATGAGTAGGTGGGTCCAATCTTTTGACTGGTACTGTATATTTTACTCCATTTGAGCGGGTTGACACATCCCTAAAATGGCCGCGAGAGATTTGGTCACTGCTCCTCCAAAGTGTTCTGGTGGGAAAAAGCTCCCCAAAGTGAACGCCACTTTATCGCTTGATCAGAGCTCAGATACTGAAGATAACGCTGATTTATTTTGGGGCTTACAAATCGGTCCCAGAGGCATACAGACAACAAGACACAATCACACAATCAGCCATGTTGACCCTGTAAGGAGAGCATGTCTTTTTGATCTGTGGTTCTCAAGAGGGTCAAGGACCTTGGGGATTTAAAGACACTCCTACTTCTCGAGAAGTTCAAAAAAAAAAATGGTTTGAATTTGTATCAGATTCCTGGCTAAACGCAACATGTAAAGTGTTGGTCCCGTTTTTCATGAGCTGAACTAAGAAGATCCCAGAAATGTTCTATATGCACAAAAAATATATAATTTCTGTCATTGTGCACAAATTTTCTTTACATCCCTGTCAGTGAGCATTTCTCGTTTTCCCAAGATAATCCATCCACCTGACAGGTGTGGCATATCAAGAAGTTGATTAAACAGCATGATCATTACACAGGTGCACCTTGTGCTGGGCACAATAAAAGACCAATCTAAATTGTGCAGTTTTGTCAACCAACACGAAGCCACAGATGTCTCAAGTTTTGAGGCAGCGTGCAATTGGCATGCTGACTGTAGGGAATGTCCACCGGAGCTGTTGCCAGATAATTGAATGTTCATTTCTCAACCATAAGCCGCCTCCAACATAATTTTTAGAGAATTTGGCAGTACGTCTAATCAGCCTCAAAACCGTAGACCACCATGTGTAGCTGCGCCAGCCCAGGACCTCCTCATCTGTCTTCTTCACCTGCGGGATCTTCTGAGACCAGCCACCCGGACAGCCCAGGAGCAATTGTGACTGTAATAAAGGCCTTTTTGTGGGGGAAATCTAATTCTGGGTTGGCCTATGCCCCTCCCAGGCTCCGCCCACGGCTGCACCACTTTCACATGACTGGGCATCCATAGATTAAGGCCTAATGCATTTATTTGGATTGATTGATTTTTACCTGAACTGTAAACTCGGTAAAAATCGGTGAAATAGTTACATGTTTTGCGTTTTCTATATATTTTTTTTTGTTCATTATAAATAGGATTTAACTGCCATTTGTGAACACAGCTTTTGTTAGTTTGGTGTTAGACTTCAGTGCAGCTTGTTTGGTGTTCTTTCACAGCAAAAGGTTGAGGTCATTTAGGTAGATATCTGTTCTTAAATGTTCAGCTTTTGTTGTTCATTTTCTGGTTCTGTGACCTTTTTTTAACTTTTTTCCCCTCTGACCCCCCCCCCCCCCCCCCAAGGTGTTTGCATGGGGCTACAACAACTCTGGCCAGGTGGGGTCAGGGTCGACGGCCAACCAGCCCACGCCGCGTCGGGTCAGCAGCTGCCTGCAGAACAAAGTGGTGGTTAATATCGCCTGTGGTCAGCTCTGTTCCATGGCTGTGCTGGACAATGGAGAGGTAAAGGATACCGAACTGTAAATCCTGAATACAACAAGCATTTTATTATACGGTCATGTTCCTGTCCAGGCCGAGTTTGTCTGTGTGGCAGAAACACAGAGGATGGAAAACGTAAGAAATCGATGCATTGATCGGTAGTTGATGAAGTCGTAGCAGCAGAAGAGTCTGTTTTCGTAATCAACTATTGATTCGGCTGCAGGCAGTGTAAAAGACAGTAAATGTAATGGCTGTCCAAAAAAATATAATTTGTGCTTTTGAGCCGTGGAAGGCTGCTGATGCATCCAATGAAGTCAGTGAGTTAGGATGGATTGTATTTATATAGTCCCACAGATGGCAACAGGGCAGGGTTATCGTCCCACTATCTGTAGGACTACAACCCTGTCCTGTTGCCATCTGTAGGACTTACAACCCTGTCCTGTTGCTATCTGTAGGACTACAACCCTGTCCTGTTGCTATCTGTAGGACTACAACCCTGTCCTGTTGATATCTGTAGGACTACAACCCTGTCCTGTTGATATCTGTAGGACTACAACCCTGTCCTGTTGCTATCTGTAGGACTACACTATCTGTAGGACTACCCTGTCCTGTTGCTATCTGTAGGACTCCAACCCTGTCCTGTTGCTATCTGTAGGACTCCAACCCTGCCCTGTTGCTATCTGTAGGACTACAACCCTGACCTGTTGCTATCTGTAGGACTACAACCCCGTCCTGTTGCTATCTGTAGGACTACAACCCTGTCCTGTTGCTATCTGTAGGACTACAACCCCGTCCTGTTGCTATCTGTAGGACTGTAATCTGCGATCTGTTTGCAGACCTATGGTTGGGGCTATAACTGCAACGGGCAGCTTGGTCTGGGCAACAATGGGAACCAGCAGACTCCGTGTAGGATCGCAGCTCTACAGGGAGTCAACATTATACAGGTGAGGAGTCCACATTATACAGGTGAGGAGTCCACATTTTACAGGTGAGGAGTCAACCCAAACCTACTCTGTTAGCTGTGTGTGGGACTCATGGTTGGTTATGCTGTGCAGGTAGGAAGATGCAGGGTAATGACATAGGATGACCTGAATATTAACTTCCTGTTTCTCTGTGCCGTGCAGGTTGCTTGTGGCTACGCCCATACGCTGGCGCTGACAGACGAGGGCTTTATTTACGCTTGGGGGGCCAACTCTTATGGCCAGCTGGGGACAGGCAATAAGAGTAACCAGGCTGTCCCTACACTCATCAACACAGACAAGGAGAGGTGAGTTCCTCTGGACCTCCTCCAGGTCCCCAGGGTAGGACGGCCTCCAGGGTAGGACGGCCTCCAGGGCCCCAGGGTAGGACGGCCTCCAGGGTAGGATGGCCCAAAGGGCTCCAGGGTAGGACAGCCTCCAGGGTAGGACGGCCTCCAGGGTAGGACGGCCTCCAGGGTAGGACCTCCTCCAGGGTAGGACGGCCTCCAGGGCTCCAGGGTAGGACAGCCTCCAGGGTAGGCTAGGGCGATATCTAGAGTTCCATACCTTCATATCGTTCTGATTTCACAGTATTATCCTGGTGTACATCTGTTCATGGAGCAGTATTATCCTGGTCTGTTCATGGAGCAGTATTATCCTGGTGTACATCTGTTGATGGAGCAGTATTATCCTGGTGTGTTGATGGAGCAGTATTATCCTGGTGTATTATCCTGGTGTGTTCATGGAGCAGTATTATCCTGGTGTGTTCATGGAGCAGTATTATCCTGGTGTGTTGATGGAGCAGTATTATCCTGGTGTGTTCATGGAGCAGTATTATCCTGGTGTGTTGATGGAGCAGTATTATCCTGGTGTGTTCATGGAGCAGTATTATCCTGGTGTGTTCATGGAGCAGTATTATCCTGGTGTGTTGATGGAGCAGTATTATCCTGGTGTGTTCATGGAGCAGTATTATCCTGGTGTGTTCATGGAGCAGTATTATCCTGGTGTATTATCCTGGTGTGTTCATGGAGCAGTATTATCCTGGTGTGTTCATGGAGCAGTATTATCCTGGTCTGTTCATGGAGCAGTATTATCCTGGTGTGTTCATGGAGCAGTATTATCCTGGTGTGTTGATGGAGCAGTATTATCCTGGTGTGTTCATGGAGCAGTATTATCCTGGTGTGTTGATGGAGCAGTATTATCCTGGTGTGTTCATGGAGCAGTATTATCCTGGTGTGTTCATGGAGCAGTATTATCCTGGTGTGTTCATGGAGCAGTATTATCCTGGTGTGTTCATGGAGCAGTATTATCCTGGTGTGTTCATGGAGCAGTATTATCCTGGTGTGTTGATGGAGCAGTATTATCCTGGTGTGTTCATGGAGCAGTATTATCCTGGTGTGTTCATGGAGCAGTATTATCCTGGTGTGTTCATGGAGCAGTATTATCCTGGTGTGTTCATGGAGCAGTATTATCCTGGTGTATTATCCTGGTGTGTTCATGGAGCTACCGTAGACATTAGCCTACGCTTTGACATAAAACTTTAGTGGAAGTGGTGCTTGTTACACACTGCAAAGAGATCTGTTCTTTGGTGACATGTTAAACCCCCAGGTCCTGGATTGAAATCTCACCTTGTCCTTGTCAAATGAAATGAAGAAACTAATTTGTATGCAAGGTGTCGCTAGTGTGTTCTCTTGGTCTCGTCTTCCCCATACTGATGATGCTAGTGGTGGCATACGATTCATTGGCAATAGCCCCGTTTAAACCTGGTGTGAACATGGGTCCTTTTTGTCATGATCTTGTCCACATTCTGAAGGTGCCGTCATTTCCAGACAAGTTGTCTACACGTGGTGTAGACTGAGTCTGCGTTGTGACCAGATTTCCTTGGTCCCTTTTGTGCAAATTATTTCACAGCTACTCTTTCAAAATATTTATTTATTCTAAGAAATATAGTGATGTGTTCAGTCAATGGTGCCACCTACCGGTGATTTTAGAGGGCGGGATAATGGTGCCACCTACCAGTGATATTAGAGGGTAGGATAATGGTGCCACCTACCAGTGATATTATAGGGTGGGATAATGGTGCCACCTACCGGTGATTTTAGAGGGTGGGATAATGGTGCCAACTACCAGTGATATTAGAGGGTGGGATAATGGTGCCAACTACCAGTGATATTAGAGGGTGGGATAATGGTGCCACCTACCAGTGATATTAGAGGGTGGGATAAGGGTGCCACCTACCAGTGATATTAGAGGGTGAGATAATGGTGCCACCTACCAGTGATTTTAGAGGGTGGGATAATGGTGCCACCTACCAGTGATATTAGAGGGTGGGATAATGGTGCCACCTACCAGTGATATTAGAGGGTGGGATAATGGTGCCACCTACCAGTGATTTTAGAGGGTGGGATAATGGTGCCACCTACCAGTGATTTTAGAGGGTAGGATAATGGTGCCACCTACCAGTGATTTTAGAGGGTAGGATAATGGCGATTTTAAATGGTTTTGTCCAGATCTGTCTACACTTGTAAGATATCCAGACCCATACTACCCTCTGGAGGTAATCACATCACAGACTCCCCTCTGGAGGTAATCACATCACAGACAACCCTCTGGAGGTATTCACAGACGACCCTCTGGAGGTATTCACAGACTACCCTCTGGAGGTAATCACAGACTACCCTCTGGAGGTAATCACAGACTACCCTCTGGAGGTAATCACAGACTACCCTCTGGAGGTAATCACATCACAGACGACTCTCTGGAGGTAATCACATCACATACTACCCTCTGGAGGTAATCACATCACAGACGACCCTCTGGAGGTAATCACATCACAGACGACCCTCTGGAGGTAATCACATCACAGACGACCCTCTGGAGGTAATCACATCACAGACGACCCTCTGGAGGTAATCACATCACAGACGACCCTCTGGAGGTAATCACATCACAGACGACCCTCTGGAGGTAATCACATCACAGACTACCCTCTGGAGGTAATCACATCACAATTTGTCTTTTGATTATCTACACCGGTCTTCAAATGTGGCCACAATCAGAATATGGACAAAATCAGGATGAAGGACACAAGTTAGAACCAGGTATAAACAGGGCTAGAGTCACTTCAGTATCTTGGCAAAGATCTTTCCATTGAAAAACCCCTAGAAGGGTTTGGGTTGGGGTGACTAGCCCTGGAAGGGTTTAGGTTGGGGTGAAAAGCCCTGGAAGGGTTTAGGTTGGGGTGAAAAGCCCTGGAAGGGTTGGGGTGACTAGCCCTGGAAGGGTTTGGGTTGGGGTGACAAGCCCTGGAAGGGTTTGGGTTGGGGTGACAAGCCCTGGAAGGGTTTGGGTTGGGGTGACTAGCCCTGGAAGGGTTTAGGTTGGGGTGACAAGCCCTGGAAGGGTTTAGGTTGGGGTGAAAAGCCCTGGAAGGGTTTAGGTTGGGGTGAAAAGCCCTGGAAGGGTTTAGGTTGGGGTGAAAAGCCCTGGAAGGGTTGGGGTGACAAGCCCTGGAAGGGTTCGGGTGACAAGCCCTGGAAGGGTTGGGGTTGGGGTGACAAGCCCTGGAAGGGTTTGGGTTGGGGTGACTAGCCCTGGAAGGGTTTAGGTTGGGGTGACAAGCCCTGGAAGGGTTTAGGTTGGGGTGACAAGCCCTGGAAGGGTTTAGGTTGGGGTGACAAGCCCTGGAAGGGTTTAGGTTGGGGTGACAAGCCCTGGAAGGGTTTAGGTTGGGGTAAAAAGGCCCTGGAAGGGTTCAGGTTGGGGTAAAAAGGCCCTGGAAGGGTTCAGGTTGGGGTAAAAAGGCCCTGGAAGGGTTGGGGTTGTGGTGAAAAAGCCTTGGAAGGGTTCAGGTTGGGGTAAAAAGGCCCTGGAAGGGTTGGGGTTGTGGTGAAAAAGCCCTGTAAGGGTTGGGGTTGTGGTGAAAAAGCCCTGTAAGGGTTGGGGTTGTGGTGAAAAGGCCCTGGAAGGGTTGGGGTTGTGGTGAAAAGGCCCTGGAAGGGTTGGGGTTGTGGTGAAAAAGCCCTGTAAGGGTTGGGGTTGTGGTGAAAAGGCCCTGGAAGGGTTGGGGTTGTGGTGAAAAAGCCCTGTAAGGGTTGGGGTTGGGGTAAAAAGGCCCTGGAAGGGTTGGGGTTGTGGTGAAAAAGCCTTGGAAGGGTTGGGGTTGGGGTAAAAAGGCCCTGGAAGGGTTGGGGTTGTGGTGAAAAAGCCTTGGAAGGGTTGGGGTTGGGGTAAAAAGGCCCTGGAAGGGTTGGGGTTGTGGTGAAAAAGCCCTGTAAGGGTTGGGGTTGGGGTAAAAAGGCCCTGGAAGGGTTGGGGTTGTGGTGAAAAAGCCTTGGAAGGGTTGGGGTTGGGGTAAAAAGGCCCTGGAAGGGTTGGGGTTGTGGTGAAAAAGCCTTGGAAGGGTTGGGGTTGGGGTAAAAAGGCCCTGGAAGGGTTTAGGTTGGGGTGACAAGCCCTGGAAGGGTTTAGGTTGGGGTGACTAGCCCTGGAAGGGTTGGGGTGACTAGCCCTGGAAGGGTTGGGGTGACTAGCCCTGGAAGGGTTGGGGTGACAAGCCCTGGAAGGGTTGGGGTGACAAGCCCTGGAAGGGTTGTGGTTGGGGTGACAAGCCCTGGAAGGGTTTGGGTTGGGGTAACTAGCCCTGGAAGGGTTTAGGTTGGGGTGACAAGCCCTGGAAGGGTTTAGGTTGGGGTGAAAAGTCCTGGAAGGGTTGGGGTTTGGGTGAAAAAGCCCTGGAAGGGTTGGGGTGAAAAAGCCCTGGAAGGGTTGGGGTTGGGGTAAAAAGGCCCTGGAAGGGTTTAGGTGGAGGTTGGGGTGAAAAAGCCTTGGAAGGGTTGGGGTTGGGGTAAAAAGGCCCTGGAAGGGTTGGGGTTGTGGTGAAAAAGCCTTGGAAGGGTTGGGGTTGGGGTAAAAAGGCCCTGGAAGGGTTGGGGTTGTGGTGAAAAAGCCCTGTAAGGGTTGGGGTTGGGGTAAAAAGGCCCTGGAAGGGTTGGGGTTGTGGTGAAAAAGCCTTGGAAGGGTTGGGGTTGGGGTAAAAAGGCCCTGGAAGGGTTGGGGTTGTGGTGAAAAAGCCTTGGAAGGGTTGGGGTTGGGGTAAAAAGGCCCTGGAAGGGTTTAGGTTGGGGTGACAAGCCCTGGAAGGGTTTAGGTTGGGGTGACTAGCCCTGGAAGGGTTGGGGTGACTAGCCCTGGAAGGGTTGGGGTGACTAGCCCTGGAAGGGTTGGGGTGACAAGCCCTGGAAGGGTTGGGGTGACAAGCCCTGGAAGGGTTGTGGTTGGGGTGACAAGCCCTGGAAGGGTTTGGGTTGGGGTAACTAGCCCTGGAAGGGTTTAGGTTGGGGTGACAAGCCCTGGAAGGGTTTAGGTTGGGGTGAAAAGTCCTGGAAGGGTTGGGGTTTGGGTGAAAAAGCCCTGGAAGGGTTGGGGTGAAAAAGCCCTGGAAGGGTTGGGGTTGGGGTAAAAAGGCCCTGGAAGGGTTTAGGTGGAGGTTGGGGTGAAAAAGCCCTGGAGAAGGGTTGGGGTGACAAGCCCTGGAAGGGTTTAAGTTGGGGTAAAAAGGCCCTGGAATGGTTCAGGTTGGGGTAAAAAGGCCCTGGAAGGGTTGGGGTTGGGGTAAAAAGGCCCTGGAAGGGTTGAGGTTGTGGTGAAAAATGCCCTGGAAGGGTTGGGGTTGTGGTGAAAAAGCCTTGGAAGGGTTCAGGTTGGGGTAAAAAGGCCCTGGAAGGGTTCAGGTTGGGGTAAAAAGGCCCTGGAAGGGTTGAGGTTGTGGTGAAAAAGGCCCTGGAAGGGTTGGGGTTGTGGTGAAAAAGCCTTGGAAGGGTTCAGGTTGGGGTAAAAAGGCCCTGGAAGGGTTCAGGTTGGGGTAAAAAGGCCCTGGAAGGGTTCAGGTTGGGGTAAAAAGGCCCTGGAAGGGTTGGGGTTGTGGTGAAAAAGCCTTGGAAGGGTTCAGGTTGGGGTAAAAAGGCCCTGGAAGGGTTGGGGTTGGGGTAAAAAGGCCCTGGAAGGGTTGGGGTTGGGGTGACAAGCCCTGTAAGGGTTGGGGTTGGGGTAACTAGCCCTGTAAGGGTTGGGGTTGGGGTGACTAGCCCTGTAAGGGTTGGGGTTGGGGTGACTAGCCCTGTAAGGGTTGGGGTTGGGGTGAAAAAGCCCTGTAAGGGTTGGGGTTGGGGTGACTAGCCCTGTAAGGGTTGGGGTTGGGGTGAAAAAGCCCTGTAAGGGTTGGGGTTGGGGTGACTAGCCCTGTAAGGGTTGGGGTTGGGGTGACTAGCCCTGTAAGGGTTGGGGTTGGGGTGACTAGCCCTGTAAGGGTTGGGGTTGGGGTGACTAGCCCTGTAAGGGTTGGGGTTGGGGTGACTAGCCCTGTAAGGGTTGGGGTTGGGGTGACTAGCCCTGTAAGGGTTGGGGTTGGGGTGACTAGCCCTGTAAGGGTTGGGGTTGGGGTGACTAGCCCTGTAAGGGTTGGGGTTGGGGTGACTAGCCCTGTAAGGGTTGGGGTTGGGGTGACTAGCCCTGTAAGGGTTGGGGTTGGGGTGACTAGCCCTGTAAGGGTTGGGGTTGGGGTGACTAGCCCTGTAAGGGTTTAGGTTGGGGTGACTAGCCCTGTAAGGGTTGGGGTTGGGGTGACTAGCCCTGTAAGGGTTTAGGTTGGGGTGACTAGCCCTGTAAGGGTTGGGGTTGGGGTGACTAGCCCTGTAAGGGTTGGGGTTGGGGTGACTAGCCCTGTAAGGGTTGGGGTTGGGGTGACTAGCCCTGTAAGGGTTTAGGTTGGGGTGACTAGCCCTGTAAGGGTTGGGGTTGGGGTGACTAGCCCTGTAAGGGTTTAGGTTGGGGTGACTAGCCCTGTAAGGGTTGGGGTTGGGGTGACTAGCCCTGTAAGGGTTGGGGTTGGGGTGACTAGCCCTGTAAGGGTTGGGGTTGGGGTGACTAGCCCTGTAAGGGTTTAGGTTGGGGTGACTAGCCCTGTAAGGGTTGGGGTTGGGGTGACTAGCCCTGTAAGGGTTGGGGTTGGGGTTGGGTTGCTCATTGGAATTATGAGACTGTTGTTGTGTTCCAGCCTGTATTTATCTTGTCGGTCTACGTTTTTTGTTATAATAATGCTTGTTGATCATTATGAATCTATTGCCACAGTCAGGTTGTCCGGCCTGTCTTTGCCACAGTCAGGTTGTCCGGCCTGTCTTTGCCACAGTCAGGTTGTCCGGCCTGTCTTTGCCACAGTCAGGTTGTCCGGCCTGTCTTTGCCACAGTCAGGTTGTCCGGCCTGTCTTTGCCACAGTCAGGTTGTCCGGCCTGTCTTTGCCACAGTCAGGTTGTCCGGCCTGTCTTTGCCACAGTCAGGTTGTCCGGCCTGTCTTTGCCACAGTCAGGTTGTCCGGCCTGTCTTTGCCACAGTCAGGTTGTCCGGCCTGTCTTTGCCACAGTCAGGTTGTCCGGCCTGTCTTTGCCACAGTCAGGTTGTCCGGCCTGTCTTTGCCACAGTCAGGTTGTCCGGCCTGTCTTTGCCACAGTCAGGTTGTCCGGCCTGTCTTTGCCACAGTCAGGTTGTCCGGCCTGTCTTTGCCACAGTCAGGTTGTCCGGCCTGTCTTTGCCACAGTCAGGTTGTCCGGCCTGTCTTTGCCACAGTCAGGTTGTCCGGCCTGTCTTTGCCACAGTCAGGTTGTCCGGCCTGTCTTTGCCACAGTCAGGTTGTCCGGCCTGTCTTTGCCACAGTCAGGTTGTCCGGCCTGTCTTTGCCACAGTCAGGTTGTCCGGCCTGTCTTTGCCACAGTCAGGTTGTCCGGCCTGTCTTTGCCACAGTCAGGTTGTCCGGCCTGTCTTTGCCACAGTCAGGTTGTCCGGCCTGTCTTTGCCACAGTCAGGTTGTCCGGCCTGTCTTTGCCACAGTCAGGTTGTCCGGCCTGTCTTTGCCACAGTCAGGTTGTCCGGCCTGTCTTTGCCACAGTCAGGTTGTCCGGCCTGTCTTTGCCACAGTCAGGTTGTCCGGCCTGTCTTTGCCACAGTCAGGTTGTCCGGCCTGTCTTTGCCACAGTCAGGTTGTCCGGCCTGTCTTTGCCACAGTCAGGTTGTCCGGCCTGTCTTTGCCACAGTCAGGTTGTCCGGCCTGTCTTTGCCACAGTCAGGTTGTCCGGCCTGTCTTTGCCACAGTCAGGTTGTCCGGCCTGTCTTTGCCACAGTCAGGTTGTCCGGCCTGTCTTTGCCACAGTCAGGTTGTCTGGCCTGGCGAGGTGTCTAAAAGACTGATGTCTGTCCTGTCTGTCTGTCCTGTCTGTCTGTCTGTCCTGTCACTCTGTAGGATGGTGGAGGTGGCAGCGTGCCACACCAGCCATACGTCTGCAGCTAAGACTCAGAGCGGTCAGGTGCTGATGTGGGGTCAGTGTAGGGGTCAAGCTGTAGCCTGCCCTCACCTCACTCACTTCGCCAGCACTGACGATGTCTTTGCTTGCTTCGCAACGCCCGCTGTCACATGGCATCTCCTCACCGTGGGTAAGACTGATACACCTCCTCACCGTGGGTAATACTGACACACCTCCTCACTGTGGGTACACCTCCTCACCGTGGGTAAGACTGATACACCTCCTCACCGTGGGTAATACTGATACACCTCCTCACCGTGGGTACACCTCACCGTGGGTAAGACTGACACACCTCCTCACCGTGGGTAACACTGACACACCTCCCCACCGTGGGTAACACTGACACACCTCCCCACCGTGGGTAACACTGACACACCTCCTCACTGTGGGTAACACTGACACACCTCCTCACCGTGGGTAAGACTGACACACCTCCTCACCGTGGGTTAGACTGACACACCTCCTCACCGTGGGTTAGACTGACACATCTCCTCACTGTGGGTAAAGCTGACACATCTCCTCACTGTGGGTAAGACTGACACATCTCCTCAACTGTGGGTTAGACTGACACACCTCCTCACTGTGGTTAAGACTGATACACCTCCTCACTGTGGGTAAGACTGACACACCTCCTCAACCGTGGGTAAGACTGACACATCTCCTCACTGTGGGTAAGACTGACACATCTCCTCAACTGTGGGTTAGACTGACACATCTCCTCACCGTGGGTAACACTGACACACCTCCTCACCGTGGGTAAGACTGACACACCTCCTCACCGTGGGTAAGACTGACACACCTCCTCACCGTGGGTAAGACTGACACACCTCCTCACCGTGGATAAGACTGACACACCTCCTCACCGTGGGTAAGACTGACACACCTCCTCACCGTAGGTAACACTGACACACCTCCTCACCGTGGGTAACACTGACACACCTCCTCACCGTGGGTTGGACTGACACACCTCTTCAACCGTGGGTAAAACTGACACATCTCCTCACCGTGGGTAAGACTGACACACCTCCTCAACCGTGGGTAAAACTGACACATCTCCTCACCGTGGGTTAGACTGACACATCTCCTCACCGTGGGTTAGACTGACACACCTCCTCAACCGTGGGTAAGACTGACACACCTCCTCAACCGTGGGTAAAACTAACACACCTCCTCAACCGTGGGTAAGACTGACACACCTCAACCGTGGGTAAAACTGAAGCACCTCCTCAACCGTGGGTAAAACTGACACCTCCTCAACCGTGGGTAAAGCTGACACATATCCTCACCGTGGGTAAAACTGACACACCTCCTCAACCGTGGGTAAGACTGACACACCTCCTCAACCGTGGGTAAGACTGACACACCTCCTCAACCGTGGGTAAGACTGACACACCTCCTCAACCGTGGGTAAGACTGACACACCTCCTCAACCGTGGGTAAGACTGACACACCTCCTCAACCGTGGGTAAGACTGACACACCTCCTCAACCGTGGGTAAGACTGACGTGTGTACAGGATGTGATGATGGTTACAGACCTGGGATCAGATACTATTTTAAGTATTTCCAATGGGTTTGAGTGTTTTCGTTGCTCTGGCCTCTTTTAGAGGACTGACTGATTTTTTTGGTCTGTGTTATTCAGACGGTGATGACTATCTGACGGTGGCCCAGTCTCTGAAGAGGGAGTTTGACAGCCCGGACATCTCAGATCTCAAGTTCCTTGTGGATGGAAAGTGTATCCACGTACACAAAGCCCTCCTAAAGATCAGGTACCTAAAAGGACTTGAGTTTACACAGGCAGGCC
The DNA here is from genome assembly GCF_045791955.1 of Oncorhynchus clarkii lewisi. Lineage (NCBI taxonomy): Eukaryota > Metazoa > Chordata > Actinopteri > Salmoniformes > Salmonidae > Oncorhynchus > Oncorhynchus clarkii. The sequence goes on along the minus strand of NC_092173.1, from coordinate 45,232,064 downwards.
AATTCACATCTTCTATACCAATCAGATCAGCTCATTTGACAATAGTTTGGGAGGGTGGGGAGAAGATCAGAATTTGGGCTGCCTGTGTAAACGGTTCCAAACAGACCCAGGTGGTCTCCTTATGGGCCTTGGTCTACACAGAATCACTGTTTAATACAATAATAACGTTCATTTCGTTTTTATCCAAACAACTGTTAACCCGAGACATATTTATTCGGTATATGCTGTGTGTTTTTAGTATTTCTACTGAAGTGTTGTTACGTTCGTTCACTTTTGCTCTGTAAATACATCATTTATTTGAGGTACAACACCACTCTGTTCCACTCTGGAACTTAATCATTCCTCCTCCTCAGACCTCTCCCCTCCCCTAGTCAAGCCTCTCTCTCTCCCTCTCTCCCCTCCCCTAGTCAAGTGTCTCTCTCTCTCCCCTCCCCTAGTCAAGTCTCTCTCCCCTCCCCTAGTCAAGTATCTCTCTCTCTCTCTCTCTCTCTCTCTCTCTCTCTCTCTCCCTCCCCTAGTCAAGTGTCTCTCTCTCTCTCTCTCTCTCTCTCTCTCCCTCCCTCCCCTAGTCAAGTCTCTCTCTCATCTCCCCTAGTCAAGTCTCTCTCTCTCTCTCTCATCTCCCCTAGTCAAGTCTCTCTCTCTCTCTCTCTCCCCTCCCCTAGTCAAGTCTCTCTCTCGTCTCCCCTAGTCAAGTCTCTCTCTCTCTCTCCCCTCCCCTAGTCAAGTCTCTCTCTCTCTCTCCCCTCCCCTAGTCAAGTCTCTCTCTCGTCTCACCTAGTCAAGTCTCTCTCTCGTCTCCCCTAGTCAAGTCTCTCTCTCGTCTCCCCTAGTCAAGTCTCTCTCTCCCCTCCCCTAGTCAAGTCTCTCTCTCGTCTCCCCTAGTCAAGTCTCTCTCTCTCTCTCTCTCCCCTCCCCTAGTCAAGTCTCTCTCTCGTCTCCCCTAGTCAAGGCGAGACCCCCTGCAGGCTAAAACGGGTAACTTCTTTAAATTATACACATGTTGCCACAGGTTCAGAGTTAGTTTTTTTTTTATGCCACCCCACTCCCCGACAAACAGCTACAAACATTTCTGTAAACAATGTGTTGAAATGACACGGTGATTTCCAGTAGTTGCCTTCCTTGTCTCCTCCCAAGTCTGCTATGTTTGTTACCACTGCGTTGTATGAAACTAGGATTTGGTCTCGGTGTGTCTGTCCTTCCTGTTGACGCTATGAGGAAGGACACGGCTAGTGTTTCCCCTCTGGTTCTTTTTTTATAAACTCGCACGCAACATCCTCATGCCTTAAACGCTATCGTTTTCGATTTGCCAAATCAGAGGTAAAGAAATGTATTTATTTTACATCTCGAAATGTGTATGTTTGAAACACAGAGTTTACAAAACATTAAGTACACCTGCTGTCCCCCCCCCCCCCCCCCCCCGACATAGATTGACCAGGTGAACGCTACGATCCCTTATTGTATGTCGCTCAGTGTAGATGAAGGAGAGGACAGAAGGATTGGACTCCATTTGAGACATGGATTGTGTATGTGTGCCTTTCAGAGGGTGAATGGGCAAGACATTGATGTGTCATTTGAACGGGGAAGTGGTAGTAGGTGTCGCACGCAGGTGTTCCTAATGTTTGGTGTACTCCGTGTAGAAACTAGATGCATATTTACAAAAGTATATGGACACCTCTTCAAATTAGTGGATTCGGGCTATTTTAGCCACACACCAGTTGCTAGCAGGCGTTCAAAATCGAGCACACAGCATTGCAATCTCCATAGACAAACATTGGAAGTAGAATGGCCCGTAGTGGCACTGTTATAGGGATGCCATCTTTTCCAACAAGTCAGTTTGTCATATTCTTGCTCTGCTAGAGCTGCCCCGGTCAACTGTAAGTGCTGTTATTTTGAAGTGGAAACGTCTAGGAGCAACAATGGCTCAGCCGTGGAGTGGTAGGCCACACAAGCTCACAGAACGGGAGTGGCGAGTGATGAGGCGCATAGCGCGTAAAACAATTATCTGTCCTCGGTTGCAACACTCACTACCAAGTTCCAAACTGCCTCTGGAAGCAACGTCAGCACAATAACTGTTTGTCGGGAGCTTCATGAAATGGGTTTCCATGGCCGAGCAGCCGCACACAAGCCTAAGATCACCATGCCCAATGCCAGGCGTCGGCTGGAGTGATGTAAAGCTCACCACCATTGGACTCTGGAGCAGTGGAAACATTTCTCTGGTGATGAATCACGCTTCAGCATCTGGCTGTCCGACTGACAAATCTGGGGTTTGGCGGAAGCCAGGAGAATGCTATTTGCCCCAATGCATAGTGCCAACTGTAAAGTTTGGAGGAGGAGGAATAATGGTCTGGGGCTGTTTTTCATGATTCGGGCCCCTTAGTTCCAGTGAAGGGAAATCTTAACACTACAGCATACAATGACATTCTAGATGATTCTGTGCTTCAAACTTTGTGGCAACAGTTTGGGGAAGGCCCTTCCCTGTTTCAGCATGACAATGCCCCCGTGCACAAAGCAAGATCGGTATGGAAGAACTTGACTGGCCTGCGCAGATCCCTGACCTCAACCCCATCGAACACCTTTGGGGTGAATTGGAACGCAAGCCAGGCTTAATCGCCCAACATCAGTGTTCTCAACCTCACTAATGTTCTTGTGGCTGAATGGAAGCAAATCCCTGCAGCAATGTTCCAACATCTAGTGGAAAGCCTTCCCAGAAGAGTGGAGGCTGTTATAGCAGCAAAGGGGGGGGACCAACTCTATATTAATAACCCCATGATAAGATGTTTGAAGCATAGGTGTCCACATACTTTTGGTCATGTAGTGCATCTAATATGCAGCTAGCTAAGCTCAGAGATCAACATTCAAACTTCACATCAGGGCACATATTTTCCATGGTGACTGGTCTGTCGCCACCCTCCACGGTGACTGATCTCCACGGTGACTGATCTGTCGCCACCCTCCACGGTGACTGATCTCCACGGTGACTGATCTGTCGCCACCCTCCACGGTGACTGATCTCCACGGTGACTGATCTGTCGCCACCCTCCACGGTGACTGATCTCCACGGTGACTGATCTGTCGCAACCCTCCACGGTGACTGATCTCCACGGTGACTGATCTGTCGCCACCCTCCACGGTGACTGATCTCCACGGTGACTGATCTGTCGCCACCCTCCACGGTGACTGATCTCCACGGTGACTGATCTGTCGCCACCCTCCACGGTGACTGATCTCCACGGTGACTGATCTCCACGGTGACTGATCTGTTGTCATCTTTCCATGTTTTCAGGTGTGAACATTTCCGTGTGTTGCTGAACGAGACAGACGAGGAGTCTATTGAGATTCACCAGTTCTCTTACCTGGTCTACAGGGCCTTCCTCGAATACCTTTACACAGACACCATCAACCTGCCTCCGGAGGACGCCATAGGTTCATATATTTATTTAACCTTTTATTTAAGAACAAATTCTTATTTGCAATGACGGCCTAGGAACAGTGGGTTAAACTGCCTGTTCAGGAGGCAGATACAACAGATGTGTACCTTGTCAGCTCGGGGGATTCGATCTTGCAACCTTTCGGTTACTAGTCCAACGCTCTAACCACTAGGCTACCCTGCCGCCTCTACACTCTAACCACTAGGCTACCCTGCCACCTCTACACTCTAACCACTAGGCTACCCTGCCGCCTCTACACTCTAACCACTAGGCTACCCTGCCACCTCTACACTCTAACCACTAGGCTACCCTTCCACCTCTACACTCTAACCACTAGGCTACCCTGCCACCTCTACACTCTAACCACTAGGCTTCCCTGCCGCCTCTACACTCTAACCACTAGGCTACCCTTCCACCTCAACACTCTAACCACTAGGCTACCCTGCCGCCTCTACACTCTAACCACTAGGCTACCCTGCCGCCTCTACACTCTAACCACTAGGCTACCCTGCCACCTCTACACTCTAACCACTAGGCTGCCCTGCCACCTCTACACTCTAACCACTAGGCTGCCCTGCCACCTCTACACTCTAACCACTAGGCTGCCCTGCCACCTCTACACTCTAACCACTAGGCTGCCCTGCCACCTCTACACTCTAACCACTAGGCTACCCTGCCACCTCTACACTCTAACCACTAGGCTACCCTGCAACCTCTACACTCTAACCACTAGGCTACCCTGCCGCCTCTACACTCTAACCACTAGGCTACCCTGCCACCTCTACACTCTAACCACTAGGCTACCTGCCACCTCTACACTCTAACCACTAGGCTACCCTGCCGCCTCTACACTCTAACCACTAGGCTACCCTGCCACCTCTACACTCTAACCACTAGGCTGCCCTGCCACCTCTACACTCTAACCACTAGGCTACCCTGCCACCTCAACACTCTAACCACTAGGCTGCCCTGCCACCTCTACACTCTAACCACTAGGCTACCCTGCCACCTCTACACTCTAACCACTAGGCTGCCCTGCCACCTCTACACTCTAACCACTAGGCTACCCTGCCGCCTCTACACTCTACCCACTAGGCCACACTCTAACCCTAGTGTACCTTTACGCCGGAGGTACGACGCAGTGTTTCCCCTAGATTATTCTCCAGGCGGGGGTGTAAAGAACTCCATGAGTACACCACAGTGTTTTCCGTAGCTTAATTATTTACCTGACCCCCAAAACAAGCATCTATGGCCTCGTGTGAGTTATGACAGCTTATAGAAAGTATTGTAAATGCACTAGAATTCCACCGTTAACCTGGACTCAGAAGGAGATCACTATAAAATTACTGGGGCACCATTTGGGCCGTATTCCATGTATCTCTCCTGTGTGTACCGTAGGTCTCCTGGACTTAGCTACGTTCTACCGTGAGACGCGTCTGAAGAGACTGTGTCAGGAGACCATCAAGAGAGGCATCTCTGAGGAAAACGCCATTACACTGCTCTCTGCTGCCGTCAAGTACGAGGCCAGGGTAAGAGGCTTTACACGTTCTGTTGTCCTCCCGTAGACCCTGAACACTGACCAGCCAGCCCAGACCCTCTCTGTTGTCCTCCCGTAGACCCTGAACACTGACCAGCCAGCCCAGACCCTCTGTTGTCCTCCCGTAGACCTGAACACTGACCAGCCAGCCCAGACCCTCTCTGTTGTCCTCCCGTAGACCTGAACACTGACCAGCCAGCCCAGATCCTCTTTGTTGTCCTCCCGTAGACCTGAACACTGACCAGCCAGCCCAGACCATCTCTGTTGTCCTCCCGTAGACCCTGAACACTGACCAGCCAGCCCAGACCCTCTCTGTTGTCCTCCCATAGACCTGAACACTGACCAGCCAGCCCAGACCCTCTCTGTTGTCCTCCCGTAGACCTGAACACTGACCAGCCAGCCCAGACCCTCTCTGTTGTCCTCCCGTAGACCTGAACACTGACCAGCCAGCCCAGACCCTCTCTGTTGTCCTCCCGTAGACCCTGAACACTGATCAGCCAGCCCACAGACCCTCTCTGTTGTCCTCCCGTAGACCCTGAACACTGACCAGCCAGCCCAGACCCTCTCTGTTGTCCTCCCGTAGACCTGAACACTGACCAGCCAGCCCAGACCCTCTCTGTTGTCCTCCCGTAGACCCTGAACACTGACCAGCCAGCCCACAAACCCTCTCTGTTGTCCTCCCGTAGACCTGAACACTGACCAGCCAGCCCAGACCCTCTCTGTTGTCCTCCCGTAGACCTGAACACTGACCAGCCAGCCCACAGACCCTCTCTGTTGTCCTCCCGTAGACCTGAACACTGACCAGCCAGCCCAGACCCTCTCTGTTGTCCTCCCGTAGACCTGAACACTGACCAGCCAGCCCACAGACCCTCTCTGTTGTCCTCCCGTAGACCTGAACACTGACCAGCCAGCCCAGACCCTCTCTGTTGTCCTCCCGTAGACCTGAACACTGACCAGCCAGCCCACAGACCCTCTCTGTTGTCCTCCCGTAGACCCTGAACACTGACCAGCCAGCCCAGACCCTCTTTGTTGTCCTCCCGTAGACCTGAACACTGACCAGCCAGCCCAGACCCTCTCTGTTGTCCTCCCGTAGACCTGAACACTGACCAGCCAGCCCAGACCCTCTCTGTTGTCCTCCCGTAGACCTGAACACTGACCAGCCAGCCCAGACCCTCTCTGTTGTCCTCCCGTAGACCCTGAACACTGATCAGCCAGCCCACAGACCCTCTCTGTTGTCCTCCCGTAGACCCTGAACACTGACCAGCCAGCCCAGACCCTCTCTGTTGTCCTCCCGTAGACCTGAACACTGACCAGCCAGCCCAGACCCTCTCTGTTGTCCTCCCGTAGACCCTGAACACTGACCAGCCAGCCCACAAACCCTCTCTGTTGTCCTCCCGTAGACCTGAACACTGACCAGCCAGCCCAGACCCTCTCTGTTGTCCTCCCGTAGACCTGAACACTGACCAGCCAGCCCACAGACCCTCTCTGTTGTCCTCCCGTAGACCTGAACACTGACCAGCCAGCCCAGACCCTCTCTGTTGTCCTCCCGTAGACCTGAACACTGACCAGCCAGCCCACAGACCCTCTCTGTTGTCCTCCCATAGACCTGAACACTGACCAGCCAGCCCAGACCCTCTCTGTTGTCCTCCCGTAGACCTGAACACTGACCAGCCAGCCCACAGACCCTCTCTGTTGTCCTCCCGTAGACCCTGAACACTGACCAGCCAGCCCAGACCCTCTTTGTTGTCCTCCCGTAGACCTGAACACTGACCAGCCAGCCCAGACCCTCTCTGTTGTCCTCCCGTAGACCCTGAACACTGACCAGCCAGCCCAGACCATCTCTGTTGTCCTCCCGTAGACCCTGAACACTGACCAGCCAGCCCAGACCCTCTCTGTTGTCCTCCCATAGACCTGAACACTGACCAGCCAGCCCAGACCCTCTTTGTTGTCCTCCCGTAGACCCTGAACACTGACCAGCCAGCCCAGACCCTCTCTGTTGTCCTCCCGTAGACCTGAACACTGACCAGCCAGCCCAGACCCTCTCTGTTGTCCTCCCGTAGACCTGAACACTGACCAGCCAGCCCAGACCCTCTCTGTTGTCCTCCCGTAGACCTGAACACTGACCAGCCAGCCCAGACCCTCTCTGTTGTCCTCCCGTAGACCCTGAACACTGATCAGCCAGCCCACAGACCCTCTCTGTTGTCCTCCCGTAGACCCTGAACACTGACCAGCCAGCCCAGACCCTCTCTGTTGTCCTCCCGTAGACCTGAACACTGACCAGCCAGCCCAGACCCTCTCTGTTGTCCTCCCGTAGACCCTGAACACTGACCAGCCAGCCCACAGACCCTCTCTGTTGTCCTCCCGTAGACCTGAACACTGACCAGCCAGCCCAGACCCTCTCTGTTGTCCTCCCGTAGACCTGAACACTGACCAGCCAGCCCACAGACCCTCTCTGTTGTCCTCCCGTAGACCTGAACACTGACCAGCCAGCCCAGACCCTCTCTGTTGTCCTCCCGTAGACCTGAACACTGACCAGCCAGCCCACAGACCCTCTCTGTTGTCCTCCCGTAGACCTGAACACTGACCAGCCAGCCCAGACCCTCTCTGTTGTCCTCCCGTAGACCTGAACACTGACCAGCCAGCCCACAGACCCTCTCTGTTGTCCTCCCGTAGACCCTGAACACTGACCAGCCAGCCCAGACCCTCTTTGTTGTCCTCCCGTAGACCTGAACACTGACCAGCCAGCCCAGACCCTCTCTGTTGTCCTCCCGTAGACCCTGAACACTGACCAGCCAGCCCAGACCCTCTCTGTTGTCCTCCCGTAGACCTGAACACTGACCAGCCAGCCCACAGACCCTCTCTGTTGTCCTCCCGTAGACCTGAACACTGATCAGCCAGCCCACAGACCCTCTCTGTTGTCCTCCCGTAGACCTGAACACTGACCAGCCAGCCCACAGACCCTCTCTGTTGTCCTCCAGTAGACCCTGAACACTGACCAGCCAGCCCAGACCCTCTCTCTTGTCCTCCCGTAGACCTGAACACTGACCAGCCAACCCAGACCCTCTCTGTTGTCCTCCCGTAGACCTGAACACTGACCAGCCAGCCCAGACCCTCTCTATTGTCCTCCCGTAAACCCTGAACACTGACCAGCCAGCCCAGACCCTCTCTGTTGTCCTCCCGTAGACCTGAACACTGACCAGCCAGCCCACAGACCCTCTCTGTTGTCCTCCCGTAGACCTGAACACTGACCAGCCAGCCCAGACCCTCTCTGTTGTCCTCCCGTAGACCTGAACACTGACCAGCCAGCCCAGACCCTCTCTGTTGTCCTCCCGTAGACCTGAACATTGACCAGCCAGCCCAGACCCTCTCTGTTGTCCTTCCGTAGACCTGAACACTGACCAGCCAGCCCAGACCCTCTTTGTTGTCCTCCCGTAGACCTGAACACTGACCAGCCAGCCCAGACCCTCTTTGTTGTCCTCCCGTAGACCTGAACACTGACCAGCCAGCCCAGACCCTCTCTGTCCTGTCCGTTGTACTAGTTGTTACCTCTCCCAGTCACTGCCCTGTGTGTTGTTCTAGTTGTGTTGTACCAGTCACTGCCCTCTGTGTTGTTCTTGTTGTGTTGTTCTAGTTGTGTTGTTCTCGTTGTGTTGTACCAGTCACTGCCCTCTGTGTTGTTCTTGTTGTGTTGTTCTAGTTGTGTTGTACCAGTCACTGCCCTCTGTGTTGTTCTTGTTGTGTTGTTCTCGTTGTGTTGTTCTCGTTGTGTTGTACCAGTCACTGCCCTCTGTGTTGTTCTTGTTGTGTTGTTCTCGTTGTGTTGTTCTAGTTGTGTTGTACCAGTCACTGCCCTCTGTGTTGTTCTCGTTGTGTTGTTCTCGTTGTACCAGTAGTTCCTCTACCAGTCACTGCCCTCTGTGTTGTACTCCTCCTGTCCCCAGCGCTGACCACTGACCAGCCATCCATCTCCCTGTTCCTCCTACAGGACCTGGAAGAGTTCTGCTTCAAGTTCTGTGTCAACCACCTGACAGCCGTTACGCAGACGCAGGCCTTCGCCGACATGGACCACGAGCTGCTGAAGGCCTTCATCAGTAAAGCTAGCCGATATGGGGCCTTCAAAAACTGACTGGTTGACAGCCCACTAGCTAAGACTCTGGGTTAAGAGACTGGGGAATGGGTGAGGGGGATGGGGGGAGTGGGATGGAGGAGCAGGAAGGGGAATGGGGGGATGGGGGGGGGGCAGGAAGGAGAATGGGGATGGAAGAGAGGGATAAAGGCAGATGGATGCCTATCTGGGAGAGAGGGGACAGAGATGTCTCAACCCTGGGAGAGAGGGGACAGAGATGTCTCAACCCTGGGAGAGAGGGGACAGAGATGTCTCAACCCTGGGAGAGAGGGGACAGAGATGTCTCAACCCTGGGAGAGAGGGGACAGAGATGTCTCAACCCTGGGAAAGAGGGGACAGAGATGTCTCAACCCTGGGAGCGAGGGGACAAACAGTGTACTTATTGGATCCTGGGTGAAGAGATTTGGGCTTTGGGGGCTTTAGTGATTTTAACACCCTGGACTGGTCCAATAGGGCACAGATACTGTCAGAGGGAGGGAGGGGTCGTCTCTGTTTGCTGCCGTGGTGGTTTTAATGCTATTGGACGTCCTTAACTCTGGTCCTATAGGTGCTGTTACATCACACTAGCACCGAACAGGAGACCAGACAGACAGGGGGGAAAACTACAGACTATTGGCAGTTAAAGACAAAATGGACGCCAACTAACTGCAAATGGTAGATTCCATATTTTGTCACACGCTCACAAGGTCAAAAGGTTATTTGGCCAAGCTGTTTCATACAGTGCTGTGCTGCTTGTATATTGATGTGCTTTTGTCGTTCATTCATTGTTGTATTACTGGTATTGTCTGGTCTAGTCTCACTAGCTGCTATCTTACCAAGTCATCTCACCCACGATGAGCTAATTATCTGATAGGAAATTATACACACACACACACACACACACACGTCATTATTGACTCAGAAGGGGGAGTAGCGATCTCTTAAAGTGCTTACTTACGCATGTCTGTCGTTCATTAACTCACTGTCACAATGTGCAGCTGTAAACATGTATTTGTTCTGACAGGAAACTTGACAAACAACCTCCATTAGCTTTCTATGGATTTACTGTCAGTGACATCATATGCATCCTAAATGATTCCCTATATAGATATAGTGCGTTACTTTTGACCAGGGCCTGTAAGGGGAGGGGGGGGACCAGGGCCCGTAAGGGGAGGGGGGGACCAGGGCCCGTAAGGGGAGGGGGGGGACCAGGGCACGAAGGGGGGGAGACCAGGGCACGAAGGGGAGGGGACCAGGGCCTGTAAGGGGGGGGGGACCAGGGCCCGTAAGGGGAGGGGGGGGGGGGGGACCAGGGCTCGTAGAGGGAGGGGGACCAGGGCTCGTAAGGGGGAGGACCAGGGCGTGATCAGGATCCATAGGGGGAACACTGTGTTGGGGATAGGTTGTCGTTTGGTAGCAGACATGGTAGAAAAACAGCAGCATATTGTCGCCTTGCAGATAAGGTATATGTAGGTAGTTATATTTAGGTAGGTATATTTAGGTCGTTTAGGGGCCTCTATTCAAGCTTTACAGATTGAGTGATACAAATGTCAATGCCATTTCCGATAGAGCGACATGAGCAGCGTTTACCGTGAATGGAGTGTCCGTTATAACGCAGAAACATTCCCTTTTTAAATTAGAATCATGACGTAAGGCTGATCTTCTGTGATATGGATTGAATGGAGCCCCGGGTTGTATTGGTGGAACTCACCCTCTCTCTTCACAGGTGGGCTTTAATGTGAGTGACGTGGCAGTACTGTCCCAGTCCCAGTGCACATGACAACTGAATGACGTTCCTTCAACTAGGATCTGTTAAGAGAGTCCTATAGGCCTGTTTATACAGAAACAATATGATAAAATGCTTTGTCATCGAGAAGCCAATGATGTTTTAATAAATCTGGATGAAGCTGTCATTCTTTGGTTCTGTTTTAGCTACTGGGTCCCATTTTGGGGATGTACACCCCCCCCCCCCCGTCCATTTTGGAGATGTACAACCCCCCCCCCCCCCGTCCATTTTGGAGATGTACAACCACCCCCCCTCTGGCCATTTTGGAGATGTACAACCACCCCCCCTCCGGCCATTTTGGAGATGTACAACCACCCCCCCCCCCCCCGGCCATTTTGGGGATGTACAACCACCCCCCCTCCGGCCATTTTGGGGATGTACAACCCCCCCGGCCATTTTGGGGATGTACAACCCCTGGCCAGAATTAGTGGACTACATAGGTAATAGGGAGCCATTTTGGGGATGTACAACCCCTGGCCAGAAGTAGTGGACTACATAGGTAATAGGGAGCCATTTGGGGTGCAAAATGTGCCGTCTGGTGTCAGTGCTATCCATTCTAACTTGTCCATAATACTGAATAACCTTTGTACACCGAGGTGTGATGCCTGCTGTGAACCAGAGGGGGGCATTGTTTCATTCTTCCATACTTCCATTCTGACAAAAAGCTTCTGGGCCTCATTTATAAAACGGACTTCCGATCAATTTTGATCTTAAAGTTTAACTTACCCAGAAAACCACGTATAAGTAGTTATTTATAAAAATGATCGTATCTCTACTCAGAGTCTAGACTTGACGTAAGTGATTTTCCCTGCGGGTTTATATATGACTATATTTTCCCCTTGCAGTTTAAGATCAGATTATTTTATTTTTCACATCAGCCTCAGTACTGTTTTGCTGCTCCACCTCGTTCACTGCAGCGGTGACACACTCCCAAAGATACCTGTTTTTGGCTTTTGTTTGTCAATCCATTATTTAGTCCCAACGAATAATACGCGTTGCCTGTCTTCAATCTCCTCCTACCATCGCCGCGATCTCGTCTTTCGGACCGTGGCTAATTCCTGTCTCAACCCTCGTTTGTGCTATCATTCTATAAGGGGAAATCGCTGCTTTGTAAGGCACATTTCAGGTGTCGTTAATTAGAGATTTATATAGACGACAGGTGCCGTAAGTTACAAATGGGCCTCGTAGAAGCTGCCTAAGCAAGGTTTTTCATGCTCAGTGTGCTTCATGCTTGAAACGTAAGCACACCGTCGGAAATTATTTTACGACCAAGTATAACTCTTAAGAACATTTTAGTTATAAATGAGGTCTCCTGGTCCTTGTGGGGATAATGGGGACATTTTATTGTTTCGTGTTTTCAGCTTTTTCCATGACATTTGCAGGTATTATTTTAATCAGTTGACTTATTTTCGGATCTTTACTTCGGAGTTTCCAAATGACTTGCCAATTTCCTGCTTAAACGGGTTATAACAAAACCATTTTAGTCCATTAGCTTGGAGAAAACATTGGGGAAATAACTTGTGATTTCTGAAATGATAAGGATGCCCACAAGTCTCTCCAAGTCGCACGCAAGCACTTGTAATCCTATTGATGGTATCAAACATAACTTCTGAACTACGGGTTTAAGTCTCACCACCGATGTTGTCATACAACACAGGGACCGATAAACAATCGTCATTTCACTCTCCTCACACCAATGATGCTCTACAATTTATATTCTGTTTTTTGCTGTAGTCAATGATTTGTCTATGAAGGTGTGGAAAAGTTTTTAATTTTTTCTATATATATTTTTTAAAGATTCTCCACACTGACTTGTACATCATATTCTATCTCAATGAGGCCTTGGGCAAACTGAATGGTCAAAGAGTTCATAAATATGGTTTGAATAAAGTAACAAATGCTAAGCTGCTCCAACTAAAATGGAGAGGAAAGCTTACAACCTTATTCCTCTCTTGTTCCGACGGTTTGTTTTGGGCAGGATGTGATGTGCTGCCGTATGATTGGTCAATAGTTGTGCACTCTCTAGGGAATAGGGTGCCATTTGGAACACAGGCCAGAAGGTACTTCCTGGGTGATTAGCCTTCGGGCCGCTCACATGGTTACTCCCAAAACAAATAATACCAAAGTATTGAGGGCAAGATACCAGTACTTAATTACCTATCTTCAATTAACACAACAAGCATGCTCAAATCCCCCCCCATACACAGATCTGGCATGTATAGGATCTGGTTTCAGAGCTCACAGATATACAGTACACACACACATTCATGCTACATACACATCACAACTGTTGCTACCACACTCTTATTATGATTGCTAATACTGCAACATTTAAATACTTACCCCTCAATCCCCCCTTTCCCTGATACAGGTGTACATATTGGGACTATAAACTGTGCCTTCCTGTATTATACTAATGAGAAAATGTTTATTCTATTCTACTGAGACATTTACTTTATGTTCCTATTGTTATACTTTATTCATTCTTATTGGTTGTTGCGTTGTAGAGAGAGAACCTACACGCAAGCATTTGGTTGGACGGTGTATACCATGTGTATGCTGTACATACGACTAATAAAACTGGAAACTCGGCCACAAATATAGACTGTTCTCATTCACTAGTTAAGCCTGTACTCCGAGACAGAATACAGTATGGAATTGTATTGAGTAGTTTGGGGTAGGCCTCTTCTCTGTGGTTGGTTACAGTGAAGTGGTTTACTGTACGAGTGATCCCATAGGTTAGTCAGCAAGCGTGGTGGAATTGCCTTTGTGTGCCATGCTCATTGGCTGAAGTTGATAGGTGAATGACATTCCGCATGCTTGCTAATAGTAAACATGGACACACCCATATCAATACCTGCTCTACTGATCAGGTAACATTATAATCAATACCTGCTCTACTGATCAGGTAACATTATAATCAATACCTGCTCTACTGATCAGGTAACATTATAATCAATACCTGCTCTACTGATCAGGTAACATTATAATCAATACCTGCTCTACTGATCAGGTAACATTATTATCAATACCTGCTTTACTGATCAGGTAACATTATAATCAATACCTGCTCTACTGATCAGGTAACATTATAATCAATACCTGCTCTACTGATCAGGTAACATTATTATCAATACCTGCTTTACTGATGAGGTTACATAATCAATACCATATCAATACTTTCTATACTGATGGGATAACGTTATAATCAATACCATATCAATACCTGCTATACTGATGAAGTAACATTATAATCAATACCTGCTATACTGATGAGGTTACATAATCAATACCTGCTATACTGATGAAGTAACATAATAATCAATACCTGCTATACTGATGAGGTTACATAATCAATACCTGCTATACTGATGAAGTAACATAATAATCAATACCTGCTATACTGATGAGGTTACATAATCAATACCTGCTATACTGATGAAGTAACATAATAATCAATACCTGCTATACTGATAAGGTTACATAATCAATACCTGCTATACTGATGAAGTAACATAATAATCAATACCTGCTATACTGATGAGGTTACATAATCAATACCTGCTATACTGATGAAGTAACATAATAATCAATACCTGCTATACTGATGAGGTTACATAATCAATACCTGCTATACTGATGAAGTAACATAATAATCAATACCTGCTATACTGATAAGGTTACATAATCAATACCTGCTATACTGATGAGGTAACATAATAATCAATACCTGCTATACCGATGAGTTAACAATCAATACCATATCAATACCTGCTATACTGATGTAGTAACATTTACACATCAAGCTCATGTAAATACTGTTTCACTCTGGGGTAAAAAAAAAAAACTGTTTCGGGGTGGGGGGGGGGGGGGGTGGCTGTGTCTCATCGCCTGAACTGCTACAAACTTGTTTCTTCTATCAGAATAGTCTTCACCACAACGTTAAACGGTGTAGTAAAACCTCAAATGGCACCTTATTTCGTTTTTATAGTAGACTACTTTTCACCAGGGTCCTATATGGAATAAGGTTTGATTCATGACACTATTGGCAACTGTCTGTAGCCTTCTCTCTTAATTAAATATCCATCTGAATACCAGTGAGCCTATGTTTCCCCAGGTATACTGACATAGTAGTTGTGTTGTGGTACCAAGGCAGGGCCAGCTCACTCTGCTCCAAGACTCAGAGATTTAGATACCAAGGCAGGGCCAGATCACTCTGCTCCAAGACTCAGAGATTTAGATACCAAGGCAGGGCCAGATCACTCTGCTCCAAGACTCAGAGATTTAGATACCAAGGCAGGGCCAGCTCACTCTGCTCCAAGACTCAGAGATTTAGATACCAAGGCAGGGCCAGCTCACGCTGCTCCAAGACTCAGAGATTTAGATACCACGGCAGGGCCAGATCACTCTGCTCCAAGACTCAGAGATTTAGATACCAAGGCAGGGCCAGCTCACTCTGCTCCAAGACTCAGAGATTTAGATACCAAGGCAGGGCCAGCTCACTCTGCTCCAAGACTCAGAGATTTAGATACCAAGGCAGGGCCAGATCACTCTGCTCCAAGACTCAGAGATTTAGATACCAAGGCAGGGCCAGATCACTCTGCTCCAAGACTCAGAGATTTAGATACCAAGGCAGGGCCAGATCACTCTGCTCCAAGACTCAGAGATTTAGATACCAAGGCAGGGCCAGCTCACTCTGCTCCAAGACTCAGAGATTTAGTCTTTAACTCCTTGCCCTGCTCCAGAGCACCACTGTAGTAATTTTATAGCTACCTAGCATGCTGCCTGTATATCCCAGACCGAATGTCAGAATAGTAACCAAATCAAATCCAATCTTCTACCATCTACATGTGTTGTGCTGAATGAGAGGCTGAAACGAGCAGTTGAGCCTCCACCACATGCATCCAATCTAGTTTGACTAGCAAATTAGTAACTCATCAGACCAGATCTATGGACAGGAAACAGGATGCCAGGGGATGAGGTAGAAAGAGGAGATATCTAATGCTATGTGCCCCCTTTTAGCCTGGCTGGATTATGTACGTAGAGAGAGAACAACATTTAGGATTTTAACAGGGATTATCTCTGGGTCAACTAGTGGTGTTTCTAGCTTTTTGTTTCTGATTGTTATTAACTCAATGTTTAATATATGATTAATACTAGATTATAAACTTGGGTAATAAATAATTAACTCTGGTAATTTTGTTTAATAGATTATGAATAATATATTGTTAACTCAGACAATGTTTCTGATAGATTATTGACACAGACGATGTTTCTGATAGATTATTGACACAGACGATGTTTCTGATAGATTATTGACACAGACAATGTTTCTGATAGATTATTGACACAGACAATGTTTCTGATAGATTATTGACACAGACGATGTTTCTGATAGATTATTGACACAGACAATGTTTCTGATAGATTATTGACACAGACAATGTTTCTGATAGATTATTGACACAGACAATGTTTCTGATAGATTATTGACACAGACAATGTTTCTGATAGATTATTGACACAGACGATGTTTCTGATAGATTATTGACACAGACAATGTTTCTGATAGATTATTGACACAGATGATGTTTCTGATAGATTATTGACACAGATGATGTTTCTGATAGATTATTAACACAGACGATGTTTCTGATAGATTATTAACACAGACAATGTTTCTGACAGATTATTGACACAGACAATGTTTCTGATAGATTATTAACACAGACAATGTTTCTGATAGATTATTGACACAGACAATGTTTCTGACAGATTATTGACACAGACAATGTTTCTGACAGATTATTGACACAGACAATGTTTCTGATAGATTATTGACACAGACAATGTTTCTGTAAAATCACCGGCATGATTGTAAGGTCAGTTTGGGTTTGCGCTCATCCACAAATATGAAGCATGTACCCATCACATGTACAACAATGTCCTCTTTTTCCCTCCTCCCTATTGGAAACAAGCATATTGCCCGTTTTAAAAAGCGGGACATTTTCATTATCAAAGACATGAGGAAGAAAGAGACAGTTTGGTGACGTGTCATGTGATCTCTAAAACCAGGGGAGGGTGACAGAAAGGCACTGCTTTTTCCCCCTAATATAGTGCACTACTTTTTCCCCCTAATATAGTGCAGGACCTTTCCCCCCTAATATAGTGCAGGACTTTCCCCCCTAATATAGTGCAGGACTTTCCCCCCTAATATAGTGCAGGACTTTTCCCCCTAATAGAGTGCAGGACTTTTCCCTCTAATATAGTGCAGGACTTTTCCCTCTAATATAGTGCAGGACTTTTCCCCCCTAATATAGTGCAGGACTTTTCCCTCTAATATAGTGCAGGACTTTTCCCTCTAATATAGTGCAGGACTTTTTCCCCCTAATATAGGGCAGGACTTTCCCCCTAATATAGTGCAGGACTTTCCCCCCTAATATAGTGCAGGACTTTTTCCCCCTAATATAGTGCAGGACTTTTCCCCCTAATATAGTGCACTACTTTTTCCCCCTAAGATAGTGCACTACTTTTTCCCCCTAATATAGTGCAGGACTTTTCCCCCTAATATAGTGCAGGACTTTTTCCCTCTAATATAGTGCATGACTTTTACCCCTAAGATAGTGCAGAACTTTTCCCCCCTAATATAGTGCAGGACTTTTCCCCCTAATATAGTGCACTACTTTTTCCCCCTAATATAGTGCATGACTTTTCCCCCTAATATAGTGCAGGACTTTTCCCCCTAATATAGTGCAGGACTTTTTCCCCCTAATATAGTGCAGGACTTTTTCTCCCTTATATAGTGCACTACTTTTTCCCTCTAATATAGTGCACTACATAGGGATTAAGGTCCCATTTGTGCCGCACCCTCTGTTTCCTGCGGCTGTCACAGTATTCTGTTACTTCCTGTCTGTAATGGAGACGTGTCAGAAAAGCCCACACATATATTATCAGAACTTACACATGCAACAAGTTAATATAACACACATCTTATAACGATGTCTCTGCATCCCTCCCCTCCTCAAGGAGTAAGGAAATAGTCTTACACTAACGTGAAATTATTTCACACTTTAGTACTAAACAAATAGCTAAATATATCCCGACATCATGCGAATACAATTGCACAAGTCGTATTAAAATGAGGACAGGGAATAGAATGGATTTCAACTTTTTTTTATTGCACCGCCCTATGGGACTCACGATCACGGTCGGTTTTGATATAGCCCGGGATCGAACCCGGGTCTGTAGTGACACCTCTTGCACTGTGATGCAGTGCTTTGGACAGCTGAGCCACACAGGATCCATTTTAGTGAAGAATGTGTTTAGAGAGGAGATAGAAGAACAGAGCAGTAGTAGCTTTTAAATTCCACACATTCTCAGTGTTCGTTCTTCTTTCTAAATGACACACTATGCCCTAGTGGACTACTTTTGACCAGGGCCCATAGGGAATAGGGTGCGATTTGGGACACTACCCGTGTGCTGCCTGGCAGTACCAGTGGACAGAGTAACAACTGTATATTCGGTCTCTGTTAATATAAACATAACCCGACATCCTGACCTAGACAGAAGATTACCACACAACACAAACAGACACGGACTTATCAGTATCAATAGATCACATGGAAGAGAGTGAGTACATCCCAAATGGTACCCTATTCCCCATAACGTGTACTACTTTAGACCAGAGCCTGTAGTGCACTATATAGGGAATAAGGTGCTATTAGGGATGAATACAATGCCTCCCCGAGAATGACTCCCCACTGCTACATCCACTGTATATCACGTGGAGATAGAGAGCCTGTCTTCTACAATTCTCATACCAACGTGACAACTTGTGATTCTATAGCTAGAGGACTCCTGTTATCTCCTGTTATCTCCAGGGGTGATTCTATAGCTAGAGGACTCCTGTTATCTCCTGATACCTCCAGGGGTGATTCTATAATTAGAGGACTCCTGTTATCTCCAGGGGTGATTCTATAGCTAGAGGACTCCTGTTATCTCCAGGGGTGATTCTATAGCTTGAGGACTCCTGTTATCTCCAGGGGTGATTATATAGCTAGAGGACTCCTGTTATCTCCAGGGGTGATTCTATAGCTAGAGGACTCCTGATATCTCCTGTTATCTCCAGGGGTGATTATTTAGCTAGAGGACTCCTGTTATCTCCTGATACCTCCAGGGGTGATTCTATAACTAGAGGACTCCTGTTATCTCCAGGGGTGATTCTATAGCTAGAGGACTCCTATTATCTCCAGGGGTGATTCTATAACTAGAGGACTCCTGTTATCTCTAGGTGTGATTCTATAGCTAGAGGACTCCTGATATCTCCTGTTATCTCCAGGGGTGATTCTATAGCTAGAGGACTCCTGTTATCTCCAGGGGTGATTATTTAGCTAGAGGACTCCTGTTATCTCCTGATACCTCCAGGGGTGATTCTATAACTAGAGGACTCCTGTTACATCCAGGGGTGATTCTATAGCTAGAGGACTCATGTTATCTCCAGGGGTGATTCTATAGCTAGAGGACTCCTGTTATCTCCTGGGGTGATTATATAGCTAGAGGACTCCTGTTATCTCCAGGGGTGATTGTATAGCTAGAGGACTCCTGTTATCTCCAGGGGTGGATCTATACCTAGAGGACTCCTGATATCTCCAGGGGTGATTCTATAACTAGAGGAATACTGTTATCTCAAGGGGTGATTCTATAGCTAGAGGACTCCTGTTTTCTCGAGGGGTGATTCTATAGCTAGAGGACTCCTGTTATCTCCAGTGGCGATTATATAACTAGAGGACTCCTGGTATCTCCGGTTATCTCGAGGGGTGATTCTATAGCTAGAGGACTCCTGTTATCTCCAGTGGTTATTCTATAGCTAGTGGACTCCTGATATCTCCTGTTATCTCCAGGGGTGATTCTATAGCTAGAGGACTCCTGATATATCCTGTTATCTCCAGGGGTGATTCTATAGCTAGAGGACTCCTGATATCTCCTGTCATCTCCAGGGGTGATTCTATAGCTAGAGGACTCCTGATATTTCCTGTTATCTCCAGGGGTGATTCTATAGCTAGAGGACTCCATATCTCTTGTTATCTCCAGGGGTGATTCTATAGCTAGAGGACTCCTGATATCTTCTGTTATCTCCAGGGGTGATTCTATAGCTAGAGGACTCCTGTTATCTCCAGGGGTGATTCTATAGCTAGAGGACTCGTGTTATCTCCAGAGGTGATTCTATAGCTAGAGGACTCCTGTTATCTCCAGGGGTGATTCTATAGCTAGAGGACTCCTGATATCTCCTGTTATCTCCAGGGGTGATTATTTAGCTAGATGACTCCTGTTATCTCCTGATACATCCAGGGGTGATTCTATAGCTAGAGGACTCCTGATATCTCCTGTCATCTCCAGGTGTGATTCTATAGCTAGAGGACTCCTGATATCTCCTGTTATCTCCAGGGGTGATTCTATAGCTAGAGGACTCCTGTTATCTCCAGGGGTGATTATTTAGCTAGAGGACTCCTGTTATCTCCTGATACCTCCAGGGGTGATTCTATAGCTAGAGGACTCCTGTTATCTCCTGGGGTGGATCTATAGCTAGAGGACTCCTGATATCTCCAGGGGTGATTCTTTAACTAGAGGAATCCTGTTATCTCAAGGGGTGACTCTATAGCTAGAGGACTCCTGTTATCTCGAGGGGTGATTCTATAGCTAGAGGACTCCTGTTATCTCCAGTGGCAATTATATAACTAGAGGACTCCTGGTATCTCCGGTTATCTCGAGGGGTGATTCTATAGCTAGAGGACTCCTGTTATCTCCAGGGGTGATTCTGTAACTAGAGGACTCCTATTATCTCCAGGGGTGATTCTATAACTAAAGGACTACTGTTATCTCCAGGGGTGATTCTATAGCTAGTGGACTCCTGATATCTCCTGTTATCTCCAGGGGTGATTCTATAGCTAGAGGACTCCTGATATCGCCTGTCATCTCCAGGGGTGATTCTATAGCTAGAGGACTCCTGATATCTCCTGTTATCTCCAGGGGTGATTCTATAGCTAGAGGACTCCATATCTCTTGTTATCTCCAGGGGTGATTCTATAGCTAGAGGACTCCTGATATCTCCTGTTATCTCCAGGGGTGATTCTATAGCTAGAGGACTCCTGTTATCTCCAGGGGTGATTCTATAGCTTGAGGACTCCTGTTATCTCCTGGGGTGATTATATAGCTAGAGGACTCCTGTTATCTCCAGGGGTGATTCTATAGCTAGAGGACTCCTGATATCTCCTGTTATCTCCAGGGGTGATTATTTAGCTAGAGGACTCCTGTTATCTCCTGATACCTCCAGGGGTGATTCTATAACTAGAGGACTCCTGTTATCTCCAGGGGTGATTCTATAGCTAGAGGACTCCTGATATCTCCTGTTATCTCCAGGGGTGATTATTTAGCTAGAGGACTCCTGATATCTCCTGTTATCTCCAGGGGTGATTCTATAGCTAGAGGACTCCTGTTATCTCCAGGGGTGATTATTTAGCTAGAGGACTCCTGTTATCTCCTGATACCTCCAGGGGTGATTCTATAACTAGAGGACTCCTGTTACATCCAGGGGTGATTCTATAGCTAGAGGACTCATGTTATCTCCAGGGGTGATTCTATAGCTAGAGGACTCCTGTTATCTCCTGGGGTGATTATATAGCTAGAGGACTCCTGTTATCTCCAGGGGTGATTGTATAGCTAGAGGACTCCTGTTATCTCCAGGGGTGGATCTATAGCTAGAGGACTCCTGATATCTCCAGGGGTGATTCTATAACTAGAGGACTCCTGTTATCTTGAGGGGTGATTCTATAGCTAGAGGACTCCTCTTTTCTCGAGGGGTGATTCTATAGCTAGAGGACTCCTATTATCTCCAGTGGCGATTATATAACTAGAGGACTCCTGGTATCTCCGGTTATCTCGAGGGGTGATTCTATAGCTAGAGGACTCCTGTTATCTCCAGGGGTGATTCTGTAACTAGAGGACTCCTATTATCTCCAGGGGTGATTCTATAACTAAAGGACTACTGTTATCTCCAGGGGTGATTCTATAGCTAGTGGACTCCTGATATCTCCTGTTATCTCCAGGGGTGATTCTATAGCTAGAGGACTCCTGATATATCCTGTTATCTCCAGGGGTGATTCTATAGCTAGAGGACTCCTGATATCTCCTGTCATCTCCAGGGGTGATTCTATAGCTAGAGGACTCCTGATATCTCCTGTTATCTCCAGGGGTGATTCTATAGCTAGAGGACTCCATATCTCTTGTTATCTCCAGGGGTGATTCTATAGCTATAGGACTCCTGATATCTTCTGTTATCTCCTGGGGTGATTATATAGCTAGAGGACTCCTGTTATCTCCAGGGGTGATTCTATAGCTAGAGGACTCCTGATATCTCCTGTTATCTCCACGGGTGATTATTTAGCTAGAGGACTCCTGTTATCTCCTGATACCTCCAGGGATGATTCTATAACTAGAGGACTCCTGTTATCTCCAGGGGTGATTCTATAGCTAGAGGACTCCTTATATCTCCTGTTATCTCCAGGGGTGATTATTTAGCTAGAGGACTCCTGATATCTCCTGTTATCTCAAGGGGTGATTCCATAGCTAGAGGACTCCTGTTATCTCCAGGGGTGATTATTTAGCTAGAGGACTCTTGTTATCTCCTGATACCTCCAGGGGTGATTCTATAACTAGAGGACTCCTGTTACATCCAGGGGTGATTCTATAGCTAGAGGACTCATGTTATCTCCAGGGGTGATTCTATAGCTAGAGGACTCCTGTTATCTCCTGGGGTGATTATACAGCTAGAGGACTCCTGTTATCTCCAGGGGTGATTGTATAGCTAGAGGACTCCTGTTATCTCCAGGGGTGGATCTATAGCTAGAGGACTCCTGATATCTCCAGGGGTGATTCTATAACTAGAGGAATCCTGTTATCTCGAGGGGTGATTCTATAGCTAGAGGACTCCTCTTTTCTCGAGGGGTGATTCTATAGCTAGAGGACTCCTGTTATCTCCAGTGGCGATTATATAACTAGAGGACTCCTGGTATCTCCGGTTATCTCGAGGGGTGATTCTATAGCTAGAGGACTCCTGTTATCTCCAGGGGTGATTCTGTAACTAGAGGACTCCTATTATCTCCAGGGGTGATTCTATAACTAAAGGACTACTGTTATCTCCAGGGGTGATTCTATAGCTAGAGGACTCCTGATATCTCCTGTCATCTCCAGGTGTGATTCTATAGCTAGAGGACTCCTGATATCTCCTGTTATCTCCAGGGGTGATTCTATAGCTAGAGGACTCCTGTTATCTCCAGGGGTGATTATTTAGCTAGAGGACTCCTGTTATCTCCTGATACCTCCAGGGGTGATTCTATAGCTAGAGGACTCCTGTTATCTCCTGGGGTGGATCTATAGCTAGAGGACTCCTGATATCTCCAGGGGTGATTCTTTAACTAGAGGAATCCTGTTATCTCAAGGGGTGACTCTATAGCTAGAGGACTCCTGTTATCTCGAGGGGTGATTCTATAGCTAGAGGACTCCTGTTATCTCCAGTGGCAATTATATAACTAGAGGACTCCTGGTATCTCCGGTTATCTCGAGGGGTGATTCTATAGCTAGAGGACTCCTGTTATCTCCAGGGGTGATTCTGTAACTAGAGGACTCCTATTATCTCCAGGGGTGATTCTATAACTAAAGGACTACTGTTATCTCCAGGGGTGATTCTATAGCTAGTGGACTCCTGATATCTCCTGTTATCTCCAGGGGTGATTCTATAGCTAGAGGACTCCTGATATCGCCTGTCATCTCCAGGGGTGATTCTATAGCTAGAGGACTCCTGATATCTCCTGTTATCTCCAGGGGTGATTCTATAGCTAGAGACTACTGACTCCATATCTCTTGTTATCTCCAGGGGTGATTCTATAGCTAGAGGACTCCTGATATCGCCTGTTATCTCCAGGGGTGATTCTATAGCTAGAGGACTCCTGATATCTCCTGTTATCTCCAGGGGTGCTAGAGGACTCCATATCTCTTGTTATCTCCAGTGACTCCTGACTCCTGATATCTGTTATCTCCAGGGGTGATTCTATAGCTAGAGGACTCCTGTTATCTCCTGGGGTGATTATATAGCTAGAGGACTCCTGTTATCTCCAGGGGTGATTCTATAGCTAGAGGACTCCTGATATCTCCTGTTATCTCCAGGGGTGATTATTTAGCTAGAGGACTCCTGTTATCTCCTGATACCTCCAGGGGTGATTCTATAACTAGAGGACTCCTGTTATCTCCAGGGGTGATTCTATAGCTAGAGGACTCCTGATATCTCCTGTTATCTCCAGGGGTGATTATTTAGCTAGAGGACTCCTGATATCTCCTGTTATCTCCAGGGGTGATTCTATAGCTAGAGGACCCCTGTTATCTCCAGGGGTGATTATTTAGCTAGAGGACTCCTGTTATCTCCTGATACCTCCAGGGGTGATTCTATAACTAGAGGACTCCTGTTACATCCAGGGGTGATTCTATAGCTAGAGGACTCATGTTATCTCCAGGGGTGATTCTATAGCTAGAGGACTCCTGTTATCTCCTGGGGTGATTATATAGCTAGAGGACTCCTGTTATCTCCAGGGGTGATTGTATAGCTAGAGGACTCCTGTTATCTCCAGGGGTGATTCTATAGCTAGAGGACTCCTGATATCTCCAGGGGTGATTCTATAACTAGAGGACTCCTGTTATCTTGAGGGGTGATTCTATAGCTAGAGGACTCCTCTTTTCTCGAGGGGTGATTCTATAGCTAGAGGACCTAGCTGTTATCTCCAGTGGCGATTATATAACTAGAGGACTCCTGGTATCTCCGGTTATCTCGAGGGGTGATTCTATAGCTAGAGGACTCCTGTTATCTCCAGGGGTGATTCTGTGATTCTGTAACTAGAGGACTCCTATTATCTCCAGGGGTGATTCTATAACTAAAGGACTACTGTTATCTCCAGGGGTGATTCTATAGCTAGTGGACTCCTGATATCTCCTGTTATCTCCAGGGGTGATTCTATAGCTAGAGGACTCCTGATATAGCTAGAGGACTCCTGATATATCCTGATATATCTATAACTAGAGGACTCCTGTTATCTTGAGGGGTGATTCTATAGCTAGAGGACTCCTCTTTTCTCGAGGGGTGATTCTATAGCTAGAGGACCTAGCTGTTATCTCCAGTGGCGATTATATAACTAGAGGACTCCTGGTATCTCCGGTTATCTCGAGGGGTGATTCTATAGCTAGAGGACTCCTGTTATCTCCAGGGGTGATTCTGTAACTAGAGGACTCCTATTATCTCCAGGGGTGATTCTATAACTAAAGGACTACTGTTATCTCCAGGGGTGATTCTATAGCTAGTGGACTCCTGATATCTCCTGTTATCTCCAGGGGTGATTCTATAGCTAGAGGACTCCTGATATATCCTGTTATCTCCAGGGGTGATTCTATAGCTAGAGGACTCCTGATATCTCCTGTCATCTCCAGGGGTGATTCTATAGCTAGAGGACTCCTGATATCTCCTGTTATCTCCAGGGGTGATTATATAGCTAGAGGACTCCATATCTCTTGTTATCTCCAGGGGTGATTCTATAGCTATAGGACTCCTGATATCTTCTGTTATCTCCTGGGGTGATTATATAGCTAGAGGACTCCTGTTATCTCCAGGGGTGATTCTATAGCTAGAGGACTCCTGATATCTCCTGTTATCTCCACGGGTGATTATTTAGCTAGAGGACTCCTGTTATCTCCTGATACCTCCAGGGGTGATTCTATAACTAGAGGACTCCTGTTATCTCCAGGGGTGATTCTATAGCTAGAGGACTCCTTATATCTCCTGTTATCTCCAGGGGTGATTATTTAGCTAGAGGACTCCTGATATCTCCTGTTATCTCAAGGGGTGATTCCATAGCTAGAGGACTCCTGTTATCTCCAGGGGTGATTATTTAGCTAGAGGACTCCTGTTATCTCCTGATACCTCCAGGGGTGATTCTATAACTAGAGGACTCCTGTTACATCCAGGGGTGATTCTATAGCTAGAGGACTCATGTTATCTCCAGGGGTGATTCTATAGCTAGAGGACTCCTGTTATCTCCTGGGGTGATTATATAGCTAGAGGACTCCTGTTATCTCCAGGGGTGATTGTATAGCTAGAGGACTCCTGTTATCTCCAGGGGTGGATCTATAGCTAGAGGACTCCTGATATCTCCAGGGGTGATTCTATAACTAGAGGAATCCTGTTATCTCGAGGGGTGATTCTATAGCTAGAGGACTCCTCTTTTCTCGAGGGGTGATTCTATAGCTAGAGGACTCCTGTTATCTCCAGTGGCGATTATATAACTAGAGGACTCCTGGTATCTCCGGTTATCTCGAGGGGTGATTCTATAGCTAGAGGACTCCTGTTATCTCCAGGGGTGATTCTGTAACTAGAGGACTCCTATTATCTCCAGGGGTGATTCTATAACTAAAGGACTACTGTTATCTCCAGGGGTGATTCTATAGCTAGTGGACTCCTGATATCTCCTGTTATCTCCAGGGGTGATTCTATAGCTAGAGGACTCCTGATATATCCTGTTATCTCCAGGGGTGATTCTATAGCTAGAGGACTCCTGATATCTCCTGTCATCTCCAGGGGTGATTCTATAGCTAGAGGACTCCTGATATCTCCTGTTATCTCCAGGGGTGATTCTATAGCTAGAGGACTCCATATCTCTTGTTATCTCCAGGGGTGATTCTATAGCTATAGGACTCCTGATATCTTCTGTTATCTCCTGGGGTGATTATATAGCTAGAGGACTCCTGTTATCTCCAGGGGTGATTCTATAGCTAGAGGACTCCTGATATCTCCTGTTATCTCCACGGGTGATTATTTAGCTAGAGGACTCCTGTTATCTCCTGATACCTCCAGGGGTGATTCTATAACTAGAGGACTCCTGTTATCTCCAGGGGTGATTCTATAGCTAGAGGACTCCTTATATCTCCTGTTATCTCCAAGGGTGATTATTTAGCTAGAGGACTCCTGATATCTCCTGTTATCTCAAGGGGTGATTCTATAGCTAGAGGACTCCTGTTATCTCCAGGGGTGATTATTTAGCTAGAGGACTCCTGTTATCTCCTGATACCTCCAGGGGTGATTCTATAACTAGAGGACTCCTGTTACATCCAGGGGTGATTCTATAGCTAGAGGACTCATGTTATCTCCAGGGGTGATTCTATAGCTAGAGGACTCCTGTTATCTCCAGGGGTGGATCTATAGCTAGAGGACTCCTGATATCTCCAGGGGTGATTCTATAACTAGAGGAATCCTGTTATCTCGAGGGGTGATTCTATAGCTAGAGGACTCCTCTTTTCTCGAGGGGTGATTCTATAGCTAGAGGACTCCTGTTATCTCCAGTGGCGATTATATAACTAGAGGACTCCTGGTATCTCCGGTTATCTCGAGGGGTGATTCTATAGCTAGAGGACTCCTGTTATCTCCAGGGGTGATTCTGTAACTAGAGGACTCCTATTATCTCCAGGGGTGATTCTATAACTAAAGGACTACTGTTATCTCCAGGGGTGATTCTATAGCTAGTGGACTCCTGATATCTCCTGTTATCTCCAGGGGTGATTCTATAGCTAGAGGACTCCTGATATATCCTGTTATCTCCAGGGGTGATTCTATAGCTAGAGGACTCCTGATATCTCCTGTCATCTCCAGGGGTGATTCTATAGCTAGAGGACTCCTGATATCTCCTGTTATCTCCAGGGGTGATTCTATAGCTAGAGGACTCCATATCTCTTGTTATCTCCAGGGGTGATTCTATAGCTAGAGGACTCCTGATATCTTCTGTTATCTCCAGGGGTGATTCTATAGCTAGAGGACTCCATATCTCTTGTTATCTCCAGGGGTGATTCTATAGCTAGAGGACTCCTGATATCTTCTGTTATCTCCTGGGGTGATTATATAGCTAGAGGACTCCTGTTATCTCCAGGGGTGATTCTATAGCTAGAGGACTCCTGATATCTCCTGTTATCTCCACGGGTGATTATTTAGCTAGAGGACTCCTGTTATCTCCTGATACCTCCAGGGGTGATTCTATAACTAGAGGACTCCTGTTATCTCCAGGGGTGATTCTATAGCTAGAGGACTCCTTATATCTCCTGTTATCTCCAGGGGTGATTATTTAGCTAGAGGACTCCTGATATCTCCTGTTATCTCCAGGGGTGATTCTATAGCTAGAGGACTCCTGTTATCTCCAGGGGTGATTATTTATCTAGAGGACTCCTGTTATCTCCTGATACCTCCAGGGGTGATTCTATAACTAGAGGACTCCTGTTACATCCAGGGGTGATTCTATAGCTAGAGGACTCATGTTATCTCCAGGGGTGATTCTATAGCTAGAGGACTCCTGTTATCTCCTGGGGTGATTATATAGCTAGAGGACTCCTGTTATCTCCAGGGGTGATTGTATAGCTAGAGGACTCCTGTTATCTCCAGGGGTGGATCTATAGCTAGAGGACTCATGTTATCTCCAGGGGTGATTCTATAGCTAGAGGACTCCTGTTATCTCCTGGGGTGATTATATAGCTAGAGGACTCCTGTTATCTCCAGGGGTGATTGTATAGCTAGAGGAATCCTGTTATCTCGAGGGGTGATTCTATAGCTAGAGGACTCCTCTTTTCTCGAGGGGTGATTCTATAGCTAGAGGACTCCTGTTATCTCCAGTGGCGATTATATAACTAGAGGACTCCTGGTATCTCCGGTTATCTCGAGGGGTGATTCTATAGCTAGAGGACTCCTGTTATCTCCAGGGGTGATTCTGTAACTAGAGGACTCCTATTATCTCCAGGGGTGATTCTATAACTAAAGGACTACTGTTATCTCCAGGGGTGATTCTATAGCTAGTGGACTCCTGATATCTCCTGTTATCTCCAGGGGTGATTCTATAGCTAGAGGACTCCTGATATATCCTGTTATCTCCAGGGGTGATTCTATAGCTAGAGGACTCCTGATATCTCCTGTCATCTCCAGGGGTGATTCTATAGCTAGAGGACTCCTGATATCTCCTGTTATCTCCAGGGGTGATTCTATAGCTAGAGGACTCCTGATATCTCCTGTTATCTCCAGGGGTGATTCTATAGCTAGAGGACTCCTGATATCTCCTGTTATCTCCAGGGGTGATTATTTAGATTATTTAGTAGAGGACTCCTGATATCTCCTGTTATCTCCAGGGGTGATTCTATAGCTAGAGGACTCCTGTTATCTCCAGGGGTGATTATTTAGCTAGAGGACTCCTGTTATCTCCTGATACCTCCAGGGGTGATTCTATAACTAGAGGACTCCTGTTACATCCAGGGGTGATTCTATAGCTAGAGGACTCATGTTATCTCCAGGGGTGATTCTATAGCTAGAGGACTCCTGTTATCTCCTGGGGTGATTATATAGCTAGAGGACTCCTGTTATCTCCAGGGGTGATTGTATAGCTAGAGGACTCCTGTTATCTCCAGGGGTGGATCTATAGCTAGAGGACTCCTGATATCTCCAGGGGTGATTCTATAACTAGAGGACTCCTGTTATCTTGAGGGGTGATTCTATAGCTAGAGGACTCCTCTTTTCTCGAGGGGTGATTCTATAGCTAGAGGACTCCTGTTATCTCCAGTGGCGATTATATAACTAGAGGACTCCTGGTATCTCCGGTTATCTCGAGGGGTGATTCTATAGCTAGAGGACTCCTGTTATCTCCAGGGGTGATTCTGTAACTAGAGGACTCCTATTATCTCCAGGGGTGATTCTATAACTAAAGGACTACTGTTATCTCCAGGGGTGATTCTATAGCTAGTGGACTCCTGATATCTCCTGTTATCTCCAGGGGTGATTCTATAGCTAGAGGACTCCTGATATATCCTGTTATCTCCAGGGGTGATTCTATAGCTAGAGGACTCCTGATATCTCCTGTCATCTCCAGGGGTGATTCTATAGCTAGAGGACTCCTGATATCTCCTGTTATCTCCAGGGGTGATTCTATAGCTAGAGGACTCCATATCTCTTGTTATCTCCAGGAGTGATTCTATAGCTATAGGACTCCTGATATCTTCTGTTATCTCCTGGGGTGATTATATAGCTAGAGGACTCCTGTTATCTCCAGGGGTGATTCTATAGCTAGAGGACTCCTGATATCTCCTGTTATCTCCACGGGTGATTATTTAGCTAGAGGACTCCTGTTATCTCCTGATACCTCCAGGGGTGATTCTATAACTAGAGGACTCCTGTTATCTCCAGGGGTGATTCTATAGCTAGAGGACTCCTTATATCTCCTGTTATCTCCAGGGGTGATTATTTAGCTAGAGGACTCCTGATATCTCCTGTTATCTCAAGGGGTGATTCCATAGCTAGAGGACTCCTGTTATCTCCAGGGGTGATTATTTAGCTAGAGGACTCTTGTTATCTCCTGATACCTCCAGGGGTGATTCTATAACTAGAGGACTCCTGTTACATCCAGGGGTGATTCTATAGCTAGAGGACTCATGTTATCTCCAGGGGTGATTCTATAGCTAGAGGACTCCTGTTATCTCCTGGGGTGATTATATAGCTAGAGGACTCCTGTTATCTCCAGGGGTGATTGTATAGCTAGAGGACTCCTGTTATCTCCAGGGGTGGATCTATAGCTAGAGGACTCCTGATATCTCCAGGGGTGATTCTATAACTAGAGGAATCCTGTTATCTCGAGGGGTGATTCTATAGCTAGAGGACTCCTCTTTTCTCGAGGGGTGATTCTATAGCTAGAGGACTCCTGTTATCTCCAGTGGCGATTATATAACTAGAGGACTCCTGGTATCTCCGGTTATCTCGAGGTGTGATTCTATAGCTAGAGGACTCCTGATATCTCCTGTTATCTCCAGGGGTGATTCTATAGCTAGAGGACTCCTGTTATCTCCAGGGGTGATTATTTAGCTAGAGGACTCCTGTTATCTCCTGATACCTCCAGGGGTGATTCTATAGCTAGAGGACTCCTGTTATCTCCTGGGGTGGATCTATAGCTAGAGGACTCCTGATATCTCCAGGGGTGATTCTTTAACTAGAGGAATCCTGTTATCTCAAGGGGTGACTCTATAGCTAGAGGACTCCTGTTATCTCGAGGGGTGATTCTATAGCTAGAGGACTCCTGTTATCTCCAGGGGTGATTCTGTAACTAGAGGACTCCTATTATCTCCAGGGGTGATTCTATAACTAAAGGACTACTGTTATCTCCAGGGGTGATTCTATAGCTAGAGGACTCCTGATATCGCCTGTCATCTCCAGGGGTGATTCTATAGCTAGAGGACTCCTGATATCTCCTGTTATCTCCAGGGGTGATTCTATAGCTAGAGGACTCCATATCTCTTGTTATCTCCAGGGGTGATTCTATAGCTAGAGGACTCCTGATATCTTCTGTTATCTCCAGGGATGATTCTATAGCTAGAGGACTCCTGATATCTCCTGTTATCTCCAGGGGTGATTCTATAGCTAGAGGACTCCTGTTATCTCCAGGGGTGATTCTATAGCTTGAGGACTCCTGTTATCTCCTGGGGTGATTATATAGCTAGAGGACTCCTGTTATCTCCAGGGGTGATTCTATAGCTAGAGGACTCCTGATATCTCCTGTTATCTCCAGGGGTGATTATTTAGCTAGAAGACTCCTGTTATCTCCTGATACCTCCAGGGGTGATTCTATAACTAGAGGACTCCTGTTATCTCCAGGGGTGATTCTATAGCTAGAGGACTCCTGATATCTCCTGTTATCTCCAGGGGTGATTATTTAGCTAGAGGACTCCTGATATCTCCTGTTATCTCCAGGGGTGATTCTATAGCTAGAGGACTCCTGTTATCTCCAGGGGTGATTATTTAGCTAGAGGACTCCTGTTATCTCCTGATACCTCCAGGGGTGATTCTATAACTAGAGGACTCCTGTTACATCCAGGGGTGATTCTATAGCTAGAGGACTCATGTTATCTCCAGGGGTGATTCTATAGCTAGAGGACTCCTGTTATCTCCTGGGGTGATTATATAGCTAGAGGACTCCTGTTATCTCCAGGGGTGATTGTATAGCTAGAGGACTCCTGTTATCTCCAGGGGTGATTCTATAGCTAGAGGACTCCTGATATCTCCAGGGGTGATTCTATAACTAGAGGACTCCTGTTATCTTGAGGGGTGATTCTATAGCTAGAGGACTCCTCTTTTCTCGAGGGGTGATTCTATAGCTAGAGGACTCCTGTTATCTCCAGTGGCGATTATATAACTAGAGGACTCCTGGTATCTCCGGTTATCTCGAGGGGTGATTCTATAGCTAGAGGACTCCTGTTATCTCCAGGGGTGATTCTGTAACTAGAGGACTCCTATTATCTCCAGGGGTGATTCTATAACTAAAGGACTACTGTTATCTCCAGGGGTGATTCTATAGCTAGTGGACTCCTGATATCTCCTGTTATCTCCAGGGGTGATTCTATAGCTAGAGGACTCCTGATATATCCTGTTATCTCCAGGGGTGATTCTATAGCTAGAGGACTCCTGATATCTCCTGTCATCTCCAGGGGTGATTCTATAGCTAGAGGACTCCTGATATCTCCTGTTATCTCCAGGGGTGATTATATAGCTAGAGGACTCCATATCTCTTGTTATCTCCAGGGGTGATTCTATAGCTATAGGACTCCTGATATCTTCTGTTATCTCCTGGGGTGATTATATAGCTAGAGGACTCCTGTTATCTCCAGGGGTGATTCTATAGCTAGAGGACTCCTGATATCTCCTGTTATCTCCACGGGTGATTATTTAGCTAGAGGACTCCTGTTATCTCCTGATACCTCCAGGGGTGATTCTATAACTAGAGGACTCCTGTTATCTCCAGGGGTGATTCTATAGCTAGAGGACTCCTTATATCTCCTGTTATCTCCAGGGGTGATTATTTAGCTAGAGGACTCCTGATATCTCCTGTTATCTCAAGGGGTGATTCCATAGCTAGAGGACTCCTGTTATCTCCAGGGGTGATTATTTAGCTAGAGGACTCCTGTTATCTCCTGATACCTCCAGGGGTGATTCTATAACTAGAGGACTCCTGTTACATCCAGGGGTGATTCTATAGCTAGAGGACTCATGTTATCTCCAGGGGTGATTCTATAGCTAGAGGACTCCTGTTATCTCCTGGGGTGATTATATAGCTAGAGGACTCCTGTTATCTCCAGGGGTGATTGTATAGCTAGAGGACTCCTGTTATCTCCAGGGGTGGATCTATAGCTAGAGGACTCCTGATATCTCCAGGGGTGATTCTATAACTTGAGGAATCCTGTTATCTCGAGGGGTGATTCTATAGCTAGAGGACTCCTCTTTTCTCGAGGGGTGATTCTATAGCTAGAGGACTCCTGTTATCTCCAGTGGCGATTATATAACTAGAGGACTCCTGGTATCTCCGGTTATCTCGAGGGGTGATTCTATAGCTAGAGGACTCCTGTTATCTCCAGGGGTGATTCTGTAACTAGAGGACTCCTATTATCTCCAGGGGTGATTCTATAACTAAAGGACTACTGTTATCTCCAGGGGTGATTCTATAGCTAGTGGACTCCTGATATCTCCTGTTATCTCCAGGGGTGATTCTATAGCTAGAGGACTCCTGATATATCCTGTTATCTCCAGGGGTGATTCTATAGCTAGAGGACTCCTGATATCTCCTGTCATCTCCAGGGGTGATTCTATAGCTAGAGGACTCCTGATATCTCCTGTTATCTCCAGGGGTGATTCTATAGCTAGAGGACTCCATATCTCTTGTTATCTCCAGGGGTGATTCTATAGCTATAGGACTCCTGATATCTTCTGTTATCTCCTGGGGTGATTATATAGCTAGAGGACTCCTGTTATCTCCAGGGGTGATTCTATAGCTAGAGGACTCCTGATATCTCCTGTTATCTCCACGGGTGATTATTTAGCTAGAGGACTCCTGTTATCTCCTGATACCTCCAGGGGTGATTCTATAACTAGAGGACTCCTGTTATCTCCAGGGGTGATTCTATAGCTAGAGGACTCCTTATATCTCCTGTTATCTCCAAGGGTGATTATTTAGCTAGAGGACTCCTGATATCTCCTGTTATCTCAAGGGGTGATTCTATAGCTAGAGGACTCCTGTTATCTCCAGGGGTGATTATTTAGCTAGAGGACTCCTGTTATCTCCTGATACCTCCAGGGGTGATTCTATAACTAGAGGACTCCTGTTACATCCAGGGGTGATTCTATAGCTAGAGGACTCATGTTATCTCCAGGGGTGATTCTATAGCTAGAGGACTCCTGTTATCTCCTGGGGTGATTATATAGCTAGAGGACTCCTGTTATCTCCAGGGGTGATTGTATAGCTAGAGGACTCCTGTTATCTCCAGGGGTGGATCTATAGCTAGAGGACTCCTGATATCTCCAGGGGTGATTCTATAACTAGAGGAATCCTGTTATCTCGAGGGGTGATTCTATAGCTAGAGGACTCCTCTTTTCTCGAGGGGTGATTCTATAGCTAGAGGACTCCTGTTATCTCCAGTGGCGATTATATAACTAGAGGACTCCTGGTATCTCCGGTTATCTCGAGGGGTGATTCTATAGCTAGAGGACTCCTGTTATCTCCAGGGGTGATTCTGTAACTAGAGGACTCCTATTATCTCCAGGGGTGATTCTATAACTAAAGGACTACTGTTATCTCCAGGGGTGATTCTATAGCTAGTGGACTCCTGATATCTCCTGTTATCTCCAGGGGTGATTCTATAGCTAGAGGACTCCTGATATATCCTGTTATCTCCAGGGGTGATTCTATAGCTAGAGGACTCCTGATATCTCCTGTCATCTCCAGGGGTGATTCTATAGCTAGAGGACTCCTGATATCTCCTGTTATCTCCAGGGGTGATTCTATAGCTAGAGGACTCCATATCTCTTGTTATCTCCAGGGGTGATTCTATAGCTAGAGGACTCCTGATATCTTCTGTTATCTCCTGGGGTGATTATATAGCTAGAGGACTCCTGTTATCTCCAGGGGTGATTCTATAGCTAGAGGACTCCTGATATCTCCTGTTATCTCCACGGGTGATTATTTAGCTAGAGGACTCCTGTTATCTCCTGATACCTCCAGGGGTGATTCTATAACTAGAGGACTCCTGTTATCTCCAGGGGTGATTCTATAGCTAGAGGACTCCTTATATCTCCTGTTATCTCCAGGGGTGATTATTTAGCTAGAGGACTCCTGATATCTCCTGTTATCTCCAGGGGTGATTCTATAGCTAGAGGACTCCTGTTATCTCCAGGGGTGATTATTTATCTAGAGGACTCCTGTTATCTCCTGATACCTCCAGGGGTGATTCTATAACTAGAGGACTCCTGTTACATCCAGGGGTGATTCTATAGCTAGAGGACTCATGTTATCTCCAGGGGTGATTCTATAGCTAGAGGACTCCTGTTATCTCCTGGGGTGATTATATAGCTAGAGGACTCCTGTTATCTCCAGGGGTGATTGTATAGCTAGAGGACTCCTGTTATCTCCAGGGGTGGATCTATAGCTAGAGGACTCCTGATATCTCCAGGGGTGATTCTATAACTAGAGGAATCCTGTTATCTCGAGGGGTGATTCTATAGCTAGAGGACTCCTCTTTTCTCGAGGGGTGATTCTATAGCTAGAGGACTCCTGTTATCTCCAGTGGCGATTATATAACTAGAGGACTCCTGGTATCTTCGGTTATCTCGAGGGGTGATTCTATAGCTAGAGGACTCCTGTTATCTCCAGGGGTGATTCTGTAACTAGAGGACTCCTATTATCTCCAGGGGTGATTCTATAACTAAAGGACTACTGTTATCTCCAGGGGTGATTCTATAGCTAGTGGACTCCTGATATCTCCTGTTATCTCCAGGGGTGATTCTATAGCTAGAGGACTCCTGATATATCCTGTTATCTCCAGGGGTGATTCTATAGCTAGAGGACTCCTGATATCTCCTGTCATCTCCAGGGGTGATTCTATAGCTAGAGGACTCCTGATATCTCCTGTTATCTCCAGGGGTGATTCTATAGCTAGAGGACTCCATATCTTCTGTTATCTCCAGGGGTGATTCTATAGCTAGAGGACTCCTGATATCTTCTGTTATCTCCAGGGGTGATTCTAAAGCTAGAGGACTCCTGTTATCTCCAGGGGTGATTGTATAGCTAGAGGACTCCTGTTATCTCCAGGGGTGATTCTATAGCTAGAGGACTCCTGTTATCTCCATGTGTCATTCTATAGCTAGAGGACTCCTGTTATCTCCTGGGGTGATTATATAGCTAGAGGACTCCTGTTATCTCCAGGGGTGATTGTATAGCTAGAGGACTCCTGTTATCTCCAGGGGTGGATCTATAGCTAGAGGACTCCTGATATCTCCAGGGGTGATTCTATAACTAGAGGAATCCTGTTATCTCGAGGGGTGATTCTATAGCTAGAGGACTCCTCTTTTCTCGAGGGGTGATTCTATAGCTAGAGGACTCCTGTTATCTCCAGTGGCGATTATATAACTAGAGGACTCCTGGTATCTCCGGTTATCTCGAGGGGTGATTCTATAGCTAGAGGACTCCTGTTATCTCCAGGGGTGATTCTGTAACTAGAGGACTCCTATTATCTCCAGGGGTGATTCTATAGCTAGAGGACTCCTGATATCTCCTGTCATCTCCAGGGGTGATTCTATAGCTAGAGGACTCCTGATATCTCCTGTTATCTCCAGGGGTGATTCTATAGCTAGAG
The DNA here is from genome assembly GCF_045791955.1 of Oncorhynchus clarkii lewisi. Lineage (NCBI taxonomy): Eukaryota > Metazoa > Chordata > Actinopteri > Salmoniformes > Salmonidae > Oncorhynchus > Oncorhynchus clarkii. The sequence goes on along the minus strand of NC_092173.1, from coordinate 45,195,423 downwards.
GACTCCATATCTTCTGTTATCTCCAGGGGTGATTCTATAGCTAGAGGACTCCTGATATCTTCTGTTATCTCCAGGGGTGATTCTAAAGCTAGAGGACTCCTGTTATCTCCAGGGGTGATTGTATAGCTAGAGGACTCCTGTTATCTCCAGGGGTGATTCTATAGCTAGAGGACTCCTGTTATCTCCATGTGTCATTCTATAGCTAGAGGACTCCTGTTATCTCCAGGGGTGATTGTATAGCTAGAGGACTCCTGATATCTCCAGGGTTGATTCTATAACTAGAGGACTCCTGTTATCTCCAGGGGTGATTCTATAGCTAGAGGACTCCTGTTATCTCCAGGGGTGATTCTATAGCTAGAGGACTCCTGATATCTCCAGGGGTGATTCTATAACTAGAGGATTCCTGTTATCTCCAGGGGTGAATCTATAGCTAGAGCACTCCTGTTTTCTCCTGTTATCTCCAGGGGTGATTCTATAGCTAGAGGACTCCTGGTATCTCCAGGGGTGATTCTATAGCTAGAGGAATCATGTTATCTCCTGATATCTCCAGGGGTGATTCTATAGCTAGAGGACTCCTGATATCTCCTGTTATCTCCAGGGGTGATTCTATAGTTAGAGGACTCCTGTTATCTCCAGGGGTGATTCTATAACTAGAGGACTCCTGTTATCTCCTGTTATCTCCAGGGGTGATTCTGTAACTAGAGGACTCCTGTTCTCTCCTGTTATCTCCAGGGGTGATTCTATAGCTAGAGGACTCCTGTTATCTCCTGTTATCTCCAGGGGTGATTCTATAACTAGAGGACTCCTGTTATCTCCTGTTATCTCCAGGGGTGATTCTATAGTTAGAGGACTCCTGATATCTGATGCTTTTTGTTTGTCACACCAATTCTCTGTCAACCCTTAGATACTGTTGTGCGCGAGAAGCCCAGGAGGTCGGCGCCGTTTCTGAGATACTGGAACCGACAATCATACCACACTCAAAGTCGCTTAGGTCACTCGTTTTTCTCATGCTATCATTCAATCATCCGCAAGCTTTATGTAGCAACCCATGGCCACGTGACTCACGGTCTGTAGGCGCCAACCATTTTGGTGAATGTGGTGTTGTACCTAATAAACTGAGTAAGTGAAAGGAAAAAAAACTCTGTCTTGTCTATTTCAACTGTTCAACTATTGTCTGTCTTTCTCTTTGAGTCAACTGCTCACCACATTTTATGCACTGCAGTGTTTGCTAGTTGTAGCTTCTGCTTTTAATACTAGATTCATTCTCTGATCCTTTGATTGGTTGGACAACTTGACAGTTCATGCTGTAAGTTCCAAAGAGTCCAGGCTGTATCACAACCGGCCGTGATTGGGAGTCCCACAGGGCAGAGCACAATTGGCCAAGTGTTGTCCGGGTTAGGGTTTGGCCTGGGTAGGCTGTCATTGTAAATAAGAATTTGTTCTTAATTGACTTGCCCAGTTAAATAAAGGTTAAATAATACAATAATAAAATATACATAATAAATAAATGTGTGCATCTTTTTCCTGAACTTCACTGGTTTTAACTGCATGTCTCACCCTTCTCTGTGATAAACTCTCCCACCTACAGCTGGACACAAAATTACTTTGTGGGTGCTCGACTTCCTGTTGAATAGCGAGCAGCATGTCAAGTTCAACAACACAACATCCCTTCCTCTGTGTACATCTACTAGTCGCCCACCCCCCCCCAAGGAACTGTCATCTCCCCAGTCCTTATTCTCCGTATAGACCAATGACCTGAGAGGCTCTGACTGGGGACTGACCTGAGAGGCTCTGACTGGGGACTGACCTGAGAGGCTCTGACTGGGGACTGACCTGAGAGGCTCTGACTGGGGACTGACCTGAGAGGCTCTGACTGGGGACTGACCTGAGAGGCTCTGACTGGGGACTGACCTGAGAGGCTCTGACTGGGGACTGACCTGAGAGGCTCTGACTGGGGACTGACCTGAGAGGCTTTGACTGGGGACTGACCTGAGAGGCTCTGACTGGGGACTGACCTGAGAGGCTTTGACTGGGGACTGACCTGAGAGGCTCTGACTGGGGACTGACCTGAGAGGCTCTGACTGGGGACTGACCTGAGAGGCTCTGACTGGGGACTGGGAAATATACAGATGACAATGTTCCTTGCAGACGCCTCAGTTGACACACTGCATTTCCCAACAGAAGTAAACATGGTTCATGACTGATGCAATAACAATTGCTCCTCACACTCAAAAAACCCCCCAAAAAACTGCTCATTGATTTCCGGAGGAAGGCAAACACAGTGAGCCAACTAGTCCTGGGCGGTGAAGAGAGAGAGAAAGGGGAGTTTTAGGTACCTGGGAACTATCATGGACTGCACACTCTCTTTTACATGCCAATACACAGAACATCAATTTAAAAAAGCCTGCAACTACTGTACCTCCTGTGCAGACTGAGACAACTGAATATCACCAGGATACTGTCTAACTACTACACCAGACTGAGACAACTGACTGTTCAGACCAGGATACTGTCTAACTACAACACCAGACTGAGACAACTGAATATCACCAGGATACTGTCTAACTACAACACCAGACTGAGGCAACTGAATATCACCAGGATACTGTCTAACTACTACACCAGACTGAGACAACTGAATATTCAGACCAGGATACTGTCTAACTACAACACCAGACTGAGACAACTGAATATCACCAGGATACTGTCTAACTACAACACCAGACTGAGACAACTGAATATCACCAGGATACTGTCTAACTACAACACCAGACTGAATATCACCAGGATACTGTCTAACTACAACACCAGACTGAGACAACTGAATGTTCAGACCAGGATACTGTCTAACTACTACACCAGACTGAGACAACTGACTGTTCAGACCAGGATACTGTCTAACTACTACACCAGACTGAGACAACTGAATATCACCAGGATACTGTCTAACTACAACACCAGACTGAATATCACCAGGATACTGTCTAACTATTATACCAGACTGAGACAACTGAATATCACCAGGATACTGTCTAACTACAACACCAGACTGAGACAACTGAATATCACCAGGATACTGTCTAACTACAACACCAGACTGAGACAACTGAATATCACCAGGATACTGTCTAACTACAACACCAGACTGAGACAACTGAATATCACCAGGATACTGTCTAACTACTACACCAGACTGAGACAACTGAATATCACCAGGATAAGGTCTAACTACTACACCAGACTGAGACAACTGAATATCACCAGGATACTGTCTAACTACAACACCAGACTGAGACAACTGAATGTTCAGACCAGGATACTGTCTAACTACAACACCAGACTGAGACAACTGAATATCACCAGGATACTGTCTAACTACAACACCAGACTGAGACAACTGAATATCACCAGGATACTGTCTAACTACAACACCAGACTGAGACAACTGAATATCACCAGGATACTGTCTAACTACTACACCAGACTGAATATCACCAGGATACTGTCTAACTACAACACCTGACTGAATATCACCAGGATACTGTCTAACTATTATACCAGACTGAGACAACTGAATATCACCAGGATACTGTCTAACTACTACACCAAACTGAATATCACCAGGATACTGTCTAACTATTATACCAGACTGAGACAACTGAATATCACCAGGATACTGTCTAACTACAACACCAGACTGAGACAACTGAATATCACCAGGATACTGTCTAACTACAACACCAGACTGAGACAACTGAATATCACCAGGATACTGTCTAACTACTACACCAGACTGAGACAACTGAATGTCACCAGGATACTGTCTAACTACAACACCAGACTGAGACAACTGAATATTCAGACCAGGATACTGTCTAACTACTACACCAGACTGAGACAACTGGATATCACCAGGATACTGTCGAACTACAACACCAGACTGAGACAACTGAATATCACCAGGATACTGTCTAACTACTACACCAGACTGAGACAACTGAATGTCACCAGGATACTGTCTAACTACAACACCAGACTGAGACAACTGAATATTCAGACCAGGATACTGTCTAACTACTACACCAGACTGAGACAACTGAATATCACCAGGATACTGTCTAACTACAACACCAGACTGAGACAACTGAATATCACCAGGATACTGTCTAACTATTATACCAGACTGAGACAACTGAATATCACCAGGATACTGTCTAACTTCAACACCAGACTGAGACAACTGAATATCACCAGGATACTGTCTAACTACAACACCAGACTGAGACAACTGAATATCACCAGGATACTGTCTAACTACTACACCAGACTGAATATCACCAGGATACTGTCTAACTACAACACCAGACTGAGACAACTGAATGTTCAGACCAGGATACTGTCTAACTACTACACCAGACTGAGACAACTGAATATCACCAGGATACTGTCTAACTACTACACCAGACTGAGACAACTGAATATTCAGACCAGGATACTGTCTAACTACAACACCAGACTGAGACAACTGAATGTTCAGA